>NW_009604230.1:390-1344 GCF_000690535.1 Cariama cristata | reverse complement strand
AAGCGCCGGCCCAGCCTTAGACGGTGACATGCCCCGAGAGGAGCCGGGTTCCATGGCGCCGCCCGGCCCCTCCCCGCCCAGGCAGCAGGTCACAATGGGTCCCTTGGGGACCTCCTGCTTTGTGACCCCCCAGCACTGCATATAGCCAGTGTCCGGCAGGACGGTGACGGGACAGGGCAGGAGCACAGAGCTGCCGAGGAGCCCCCCAAGCACAGCTCGTGTCTTTTCCCGGCAGCCTCGAGGCGTTTTCCCGAGGCGTCCCCCTTTCCCATCCCTACCCCCTTCCTACAAACCTCAGGATGGCAGAGAGACCCCCCAGCTGCCACAGGCTGGCCTGGGAAGAGGTGGGGACTCCCCGGGAGAGCAACTCTCCACCGGAGGAGCCCCATGAGGTGTGTGTGGTGCCGCCGCTGCAGGCAGGTGAGTGAGGGGCTCCAGCACCGCATCCTCCAGCCCTAAGCCCCCCGGGAAGACTGTGCCTGAGGAGCCGGGCACGGGGGGCACGGCGACAAAGGGCAGAGCTCCTTCCTCTGCTCGCTCCTGCCGGCAGCTCCGCTCTACAGCCCTCCCTGCTCTCTCCTCCTGTGCTAGATGCCAGCTGGCTGGCCGTGGGTGAAGAGGAACGGGAAAGGATGGACCTCATCTGGGCTTTTCTCAAGAGCTCAGAAAAGGTGACCGTGGCTATTTCTGTTGCTGCTGTGGCAGTGTCTCCTGATGGGACCCCTGCCTGCTGTCTGCTGCTGGGGGGTGGCTGGCTGGGCAGAGCTGCTCTGCCCCACGGCTCTGCACCCCCAGTCCTCTGGTGCCACTGGCCGTGTGTCCCCCTCTCACGCTCCCCCTTGCTCTCTGTCCTGTGGCTGCCAGGATGAGACCAAGAAGATGCGGTTCCTTGAGTGCATCTGCACCCTCTGCAGAGCTGCCAGGCACAAGGGCTTGTTGCAGGGCCTGGATGGC
>NW_009604230.1:0-318 GCF_000690535.1 Cariama cristata | reverse complement strand
GCCTGGACCCCGGCATGCTGCAAGGACAGCGCTTGGGCTGGAGCAAATGTGCATGGACACCCCGAGGGGACTCGGGTGCCGCTGAGAACTCCTGCCGCTGAAGACCCTGGCACCAGGGGTGGCACGGACCACACGGTCTGCTGGCACTTGGGTGCTGGTGGCTGCCAGGTCCCTTATAGCGCATGTGCTCTGCAGGCACTGCTGGAAGAGGAGCCACGGGACCACCTGCGCACAGCAGTGCGGCAGCTCGCCATGGATGCCATCGCTGCCCTGAGGTACCTGCCCCCCCACCTCCTGGGGACCCCAGCCCCAGAGGTC
>NW_009604229.1:9236-18957 GCF_000690535.1 Cariama cristata | reverse complement strand
TTCTCATTATCCTGCTCTGATTTTGATTGACAATAAATCAAACTAATTTCGCCAAGTTGAGTATGTTTTGCCTGTGATGATAATTGCTGAGTGATCTCCCTGTCTTTGACCCACGACCCTTTCATCTTATTTTCTTTCCCCTGTCCAGCTGAGGAGGGAGAATGATAGAGTGGCTTGGTGGGCACCTGCCAGCCAGCCAAGGTCAACCCACCACAATGGGCATTTGCCAAGAGCAGGAGAATGGTGACACTCAGAAATCACAGGGTCCGTTACAGGATCTGGAGGAAAGCATTCTCCCTTCTTTCACCAAACTTGATGCTTCTTTCTTTTTAGTAGCGGTGTCTGGTTCCAACTTTGATTTCTCCACCATCTCATTCCCACCCATCCTGCTGACTCAGCAGGAGCCCATCTTAGCTTCTGTCTGCTCAGGCTCAGCGCTTCCTCCTACCTCTCTATCTTCTTCCTCCCCTAGGTCCCCTCCACTTCCTTTTCTCTCTCTGTGACAATCCTGATCTCACTGGTTTCCTTATCCCATATCACTTTGGGTCTAGCCTTACTGCTCTGACCCGGTTCTTTTTCCTCCTTGAGGTGGATGGGATGTTGGTAGCCTGATTTAGCACACAGATTTAGCTGTCAGCTGCAGCATTTGTGTCCTGCCCAGTAGAAAACAAGTGGAACCAAGAATTTAATCTCGAAACATTTTGGATCAGACTGCATTTAGTCATCCTGTGGGATGTGGTATATTCAGGCCCTGCTCACAGGTAAAAGCTTTGAGGGAATACAGCTCACACAAACTGGTAAAACTTAGGAGTTCTGAGTCTCATGCAAGCCTAGTGCGGAAGAAATCAGGAGACATTTTAGCTGCCCAAAAGAAGTCTTTACCATACATATTCCTACTGCCTTTCTCTTGTAAATATTTATAAACTGGTGCAGATTCTAAGGGGAACAGTGAAAAACGTGCTAATATAGAAGTCATGCCTTTTCCTTCCATCTTTTCCCACCTCTATTTTAAGTCCTAATCCAAAATATGAAGGCAAGAAGGCATTTCAGCAGAAAGGTTTCCAGTTCTGGAACAAGTACAAAACAAACTGTCTTCTCCTACCTACAGTTTTAGGAACGGATCGGCCATTTTTGCGAAAGCTTTTGACCCAACACAAACATAAATCAGCCTGGCAGCAGAAAATTGATGGAGGAAAAATGTAGTCCAACTAGGATAAGTTTCAAAGTAACAAACAAGGAAGAAAAGTGCTGTATAGCAGGAAGTGCTGCCCAGCTTTAGTGTTAGTAAGTACTGCTAACCCCTTCTACATTTGCAGTACATATATTAAATACAACATTAGCATGAGCGACCAACAAAAGTTCATCTACTTAACTCAATGATTTGGGCATCTAACACATATATTAAATACAACATTAGCATGAGCAACCAACAAAAGTTCATCTACTTAATGATTTGGGCATCTAATCCAGATTCAAGGTCTACGAAGTTTTGGATAAGCCTTCAGTCCTGCACAGAACTCGGTTGACTCAATGAGGCTGTGGAGACCCCTGTGTCCAAACCAGCTGCAGGACAGGATGAAAAACCCAGCAAAGGCAACACCTTCCAACTGGAGGGAGGAAATTTCAGGCTGCTTTTCTATTCTTGAGCAAACTCCATCCCTCAGAAGGAACCTTGAAAAGTCAAGGGTCATGAGGGAACTCACTGTTACGTGACATAACTCACACTCAGAAAACTAAAGCCTGGGCCAAGGCAGTCATAATGAGGAGAGGGAAAGGATCTTTGGCTAATTCACAGGAAACAACCAAAAAGCTAGCTTGCAGGGGCACAGGCTTTTGTCACGGTGACTGACATTTTGCCTGTTTGCAAGGAAATGAATTAGAGAATGAAGAGCATATGTTGTCAAGTGGGTGTAAATGAAACTAAGCAAACAAAGGAGCAGAGGGAGAACTCAGGCTGAGATCAGGGCTGAGAGAGAAGAGGCTGGAAGCAGCAACAGCCGCAGATGCTTTTAGATATATTTCCTTTAAATCAGCTTAGATTTCCACATGTTGATGAAAAGCCAAGTGAAAGGTAGCAGCAACCAATGTACCTAACCAGGGAGTTTCTAGCAGAATACCCACAACTTGGTTGCAGTGTTCGCTATTACTTATCTGGGTCCTGACTCGTGGTGCTTGTGCAAACACGTATTGCCCCTCAAGAGTGGAACGCTGCGTCATACGTTGTAAGTCCTGTAAGAACCTATGTCTACAAAAGCAGTCTTGCTTTTGTACTAATAGCACACAAGCCCTTGTTAAAAACAGATTTCAACTCAGCTGCTTCTTCAGTTACTGTATAAAGCCAAAAGTGGTTTTCCTCATTGTTCTTTATAGCCTTCCCAGATCTTCTAGCCACAAACACATCATTTATTTAAGACACATAAACAACCATGATTTAAGTCAACTTTTCATTCAATGGGAAGCCCATGAAAGAACTACTTTCCTTCTGTGTGTTACTTGCCTGCAAGGGCTGGAGTCTCTCTTTGCAAGTTCCTGGTGGTAACCCCAAGCAGTTGTCAAAGCTTGTTCCATATTTGCCATTTTAAGAAATTCCTGTGAGTTTATTCCATTACAGAACCATTCAGTCACCATTTGGCACCTTTTTTTGCACCAGATGACGAGTCAAAGAACTTCATGATCTCTGAAAAAGGCAGACCCTTAACCGGACTTGATGTCAGAATGCAAGACCCCCTAACCTCTTGTCAGAATGCAAGATGTATCTACTGCAGTTCCCATACAAACTTGCATGACACCTAAAGCTTGTTATACAGTTCCTTGTCTGACAATAAGTGAATAGAGTTATAATTCAGATTGTTATTTTGCAAGTGAATATTTATACAGGGTCACCATCTCAATCACAAAAAACCCTGAACCAAGATGGTTAACAGCTCAATCAACAAAACAGTCATATGAAACCAGTTAAAAAAAAACCCTTGCTGCAATATACAGAAATAAATAAAACACCACCCTTCTGCTTTTTAAAATCAGGGCTGGTCTCAGTCGAGAACATGCTGTACACTTGTCTCTCTGGCAGCATGCCCTATACCAGAAGTAACAGAATTTCTCCAAAAATCCCCTCTTCCCAGCTAAGAGCTGCAAGGAACACAATATTGATTGCTGTATCTGAGGGCTGGCTGACAAACCGCCCTGCCCGGTGGGATTCAAAGACCTGCAGTAGCCGTTCTAAGATTAGCAGGCCATTCCCTCAGAGCACGTGTCTTCGTGATCTCTTCTTCTGACAGGGTGAGCAATCCTCTCTGGGCCCACTGGTGCAAACCTGCTCAAATCGGTGTCATTCAAGGGAGTGCCCTACAACATGTCTCAGCTCAGATGGAGCACACCCTGACTTGACAACCCTCAACATCTCACACCTATAAAGGCAGCGGGGTGTTTAGCTGGCACTGCACTCGCTGCTTGCTGCCTCAGGCATACCTCTATGCTGATTCTGTAGCACTAATAAATGTCAAATACTGGCAATCTTTGTTTAGCATTTGTTGAAAAAATACACTGCTTGCCATTGTGCTTACACCTGTAGTTTCTGCTGCTCTTCATGCTGCACTGAATTAGCCACCATTTGAGACCTATTGTTAGGCAGACTTGCCTTATTCTTTGGCATGGGTCTGTAAGAACTACCACTTGGTGGAGGAATGCTTGCATCCTTCAAAAACTGGAAAGGGCAACCAAGTACATTAATCAACACTTTGTATTTCAAGCATTGCACTAGAACGCAGCCACGGCTTCAACAGTCCTTGCCTCCCTCTTCTGCAGAGCAAGTCTTGGATCTATCAGACAAGGACCGATTCATGGGACCATGCAGCACAAACTAAATAGTGCTTTTCAGCTGGCATCACTGGCAGTGAATTCAGATGCCACATCTGAGACCATCTGCTAGGACCTGATACTTGCCTTTCAGCACCAGCCACCTTCCCCATCCTCTAGGGTTTCACAATTATTAAGGGGCAACGTGACCTTGTGGAGACTTACAATCCTCAATATACCTTACCAGTCAACAGTCAGATTAGGGTAAATTCACCAACAGAGGTTTTTCCTAGTAGATACTTCTCACCTATGGGTGAAGAATTTCACATGTCCATGTGCTGCACTCTGTATCAAAACACTGATTATTATACTATGATTATGTGAGCAGGATGGGCTAGTCTCTTTTTGCAGGCTGTTGTAGACTACTGTGGGAGAATCACCAATGGCATAATAAATGAGAGCCTGTATTCATTTATTTAAGACAAGAGGAAACGGTCTCAAGTTGTGCCAGGGGAGGTTCAGGTTGGACATCAGAAAGAACTTCTTCACTGTAAGAGTCGTTAAGCATTGGAACGGGCTCCCCAGGGAGGTGGTGGAGTCACCATCCCTGGAGGTGTTCAAAAAACGTTTAGATGTGGCGCTTCAAGACATGGTTTAGTGGGTTCAGCGGGCATGGTGGCATCGCGTATACGGTTGGACTTCATGATCTTTGAGGTCTCTTCCAACCTTAATGATTCTGATTCTATGCTTCCTGTATTTTCCACAACCTATTCTTCCAGTGAGAAATGTCATTTTCCAGGATGGATCAAATTTCAGGATCAGATTTTCAACCTGCACCATGTGTAATGCCATGTGCAACCTGTTATTTGGGTAGTATTGTCTTACCCAACCAACCAAGAAGCACATGCATACTTCCACCATGCCCAGAAGCTGTGAAGGGTTAAGGCTGGGTGGATGCTGGTGGAGCTTTCCACGGAGCATCACCATGCAGCTGCCACTGCCAGAGATCAGGCAATCATACTGAAGCTGTAACTGGCGTTGTCTGCGTTCGTATAGGCTGCTTTGGGCTTCTCAACCTTGAAGCAACATTCCTTAGTGTGATAGCCCATCTGCCAGAAATCCCTTCCAGAACGATGATCTGAGCCTGGATTACCTTCACACATATAGCAGTATGTGTCTGGGGGCTCTTCTCCTCTGGCCTCCTGAGAGCTCCATGGTGGTCCAGCACCAGCTTTTATTTTATTTATTTAAAAACTGCCAAAATAAAACTACCCTGGAGGCCAAACAATAAAAGGTCTTCTGTGCCAGACCTGTGTTCTGCCAGCCTGCAGCTACAGCTGTATTGTGAGGAGCAGTGCATGATGTGAAAGCAAGTAGGATTGTCTGAGGGCAGGACTCAACAGGTGAGGTGAGAAGGCCTGCTGAGATACCTCTGAGGGGCTGCCTTAGGCGGAGAAGATGAAACACGGCATGGCGTGGATCCTGGCGCAAACTTACTTCTCTTATATGCCAAGGTTTCCTGAACGGCACTGCCAGTTGGTTTGCTCCAAACCAGAGTGGGCTCGTGTGTGCTCAGTGGAGGTGACCAGAGTCCCACAAACAAACCAGCAATGGAACGCAACTGGCACCTACTTGTTCATGCAGATGCAAGAAACCACCTATGAGATCAGCATCAGCAGAGAGCAGAGAATGCCAGCATGCTTCCTACAGACAGGGACAGGACTATAACTTACAGAAACTTAGGGGCAGCACAGATCTAAGTATGATCAGTCTCAGATAACTGTTAATTACAATAATCATTATTATACAGATGGCTAGAACCTCTTTCTGGAGTTACAAAGCTGCAGGCAAACCTTGCCCTTGCTAACTAAAATAAGCTGTGGGAACTGTAAGATATCAGACATCCTTTGTCTAACAGCATATGGGCACCACAGCACCTGCATGACCACCATGCTCCACCACATACAGAGTGAAAAACAGGCTCTTTAACAGCCAGCCTAAAATGCCAAAGAATTAAACTCTACCTATTAGCATAATTCTGTTACCAAGAACACAATTGGCATGCCAAAAAGATGTTTGTAATTCATGGCTTTCTCAATCATTCTCTCACTTTGGTCTTCATTATTTTCTGGTGTCATTCAGCATTTAGAGTCAAAAGAAACTCAAAAACCCCTCTGAAATAAATGCAGATGATGAAGAGAGATCAATGCACATGGCTTTCAGTTCCCAAACTGCATCAAAATGCAACAAAAATGTTTGATGACGGCTCAGGATGGACTGTGAACTTGGTGACAGTCTAGGGTTTTAGGAAAAGAGAGCTCACTAACATGGAGAACAAACCAATATTTTAACTGTTTTCTGAAAGCTAGTTGGGCTATTAGCCACTGCTATCACATGTATCAAGTATCAAGAGGCTGGCACAACGCAGGATTACCACAATGGAGCCCTATTCTTGCTCAAGGTCTTTCAAATTCTGCAAGTTTGCAGTATTTCTGAAAATTATTCAATCTTCTGTTCTTATGGGCCTTTCAAAGTACTTCACTTAAAAATTGTAAACGGATTTCAAACTTTGGCACCTTCAAAGAAGAAGGAAAATATAGTAATAAGAAACTATATACCATGAAAATATGCTCAGTACTCCAGTGTTTGGCAAAAAGTGTCCTTAAAAGGAATTAGCTAAATGTAGATAAGCCTGTACCCTCTACAGCTGAGAAATGAAGTTTCTTTATTTTCCCAAGTAAAAGCAATAGAAGAATTTCAGAGTATTTTGACATAGTATCAAGCTGTGGTCTCAGAATTTTGGACCTCAGTGGCTGTTGCTCTCAGTTTCATTAAATTGTAAATTCAAGCAAACAAACATTTACCTTGTTATAAAGCCTCAGTTATACAGATACGTAACTTTTCATTGTCAGAAAAAAAATCCAACCAGAGTCTCATTAGCAGCGTATACATGTATATCCAGAGTCTTGTTAACAGCATATACATGTATACAGCATTGCCTAATCTTATAAAATTTGGCTGAAGAGTTGCCAGCTTTACAAGCAATAAATCATTATGATCAGATGAAAACTATAAAACATAGGAATGTGCATAAAAACAATCTTACTAATTACGATATCAAAGGAACAGAAGACTGGAAAGCAAAGTTAGTTTTAAAAATCTGTATTATAATCACAGTAAGTATGATTAACTTAGTAATAACTGTAACTTTGTATAAACACCAGGAATCACATTTACCCAGAAACCTTGTCAGAAATACACAAAACAGAACTTGGCAAAAAGAACAAAAGGTAACTACACATCAGTTGCTTACTATACCTATGAGGAGGAAGATGCAAGTTTTTGACACTTAAGTTGTATTAGGTGGGAGAAGTTGGACTGGTTACATTCTGAAAAATGAAAGAAACATTCTCTTTTATCCTTTCAAGGAAAGGATCAGGGAGAGTCTGATGTTGTCCAGAGAAATGTTTCCATTGCATCAACTGTGACATGGAGAGGGGTTTCTTTGAATTAGGCTTTCCATGGTTTTGTCCAAGCTGGCAGCTTCTAGATACAGGAGGCTTTTCTGAGGAAGGATCTGAAAAAAACGATGCAGTAGACTAATCAGAGAAAACTAAGACAGAAAATTTCAGTCTGAATCAATAAGCCAGTTGGTGCTAACAAATGAGAGAAAATAGAACAGCATATATAATCCTTCTATGTCAATGAAACCCAAACATACGTAACCACAGTAAGAGGAGAAAGGCTGTTTCTTGCGCATTGATTGAGTTTATCAAAATCACCATATGCTAGCACAAAGACAAATCCTTTGACACATGGATGGGAAAGGAAGCATCTTATCTGGGAATTTCCTTTCTCCTGTCTTCCTAATTCTGTGACTTTTGGGCTGCTCCCATTCTTTAAGTAAATCTGAATCTAGAAGTATGTTGAAGCAAAATTCATGCTACCTTCTATTTCTTCCCAGAGGAGTCATTCCAACCAGCTAAGAATAGTTTGAATAACTATTTCATTGACTCAGCACACTAGAGCTGTACATCCAGATTAAGCCAAGTTGTTCAATATACACAATATCGTATACTGTATGTCACAGTAAGGAAAAGACTACTGCTGTGAAGCACAAAGAGAGAACTTCACTTTTGACAAAGGATCCTAAAGCCCCAAACAGTACCAGGTCATCGCAGGGTATGTCACCCATTACTGGCTTCATGATTCAACTGATGCATGTGATAAATGAAGAAATAACTTTGGATGGAAAAAAATTGCATCACTGCTGTGACTGGTTTAAAACTTGTCATCAAATATTTTCATAGCAGTATTATTGCTGTGACTGGTTTAAAACTTGTCATCAAGTATTTTCGTAGCAGTATTACGTGCTCCTTAGGAAAGACCTGTGATATGATGACTCAGAGTATTCTTGAGTTTTTTAAAGCTTGGAGAGCCCATAAGGACTCATATATGCAAGACTTTCCTTTTGACTGACATATGATGCACATTTGCTAGACTTGAAATATGTTCTTTTACTGGCCAGAAGAAAATTTAGAATAGATGAACTTCTCAAGTCCTTACTGTTTCTGCATTCCCAACTCCATAAATTACACCATGATGAGGTGAAACAATAGGCTTAAAGCTTTGTAGCTGATCTGAAAGCCAGTAGAATAGCAAGGAACCCATTTGCATGATCCATGCACAGTTAATTTCTTCCTTTCAAGACTCCTGTGGTTTCCTAAAGATGGCCCTAGTGTGAATGGACACGAGGAGCTTGGTCAAGAATATCCAGTCTCTAATGGATATCATTAAGAAAAGTTCATATATTGTGAAGCGTGTATTATATTGTTTGGCTCCTCTTTAGTTTATCTTTTGAATCATGCTTGCTAGAAAGGGAGGAGATAAATCAGTGATTTATCTGCGCACCACTTTCTATCCCCAGTAACCCGGAAACTGGTTCCCCAGTGAAGTAATTTGACAGCTTTCTGTTCTTACGAAAGGCAAAGAAACCAACTAGTTGTAGCTGCAGGCTGGGGTGATCAAACTCACAACAATTTGACTAGGGAACTGATGAGCCAGTTTGTCCTCTGCTCTTTAGGAAATCAAACCTTCCCCTCACTCTGTCATTTCCATGACTTAAGTCTAAGAATGACCTTCAAGTTTTTCCTTGATTTACTGCAAAAGGGTTCTGTTCACTGGGACCAAGATATAATTACCCTTGAGGAAGTCCTTGTTACAGGATCCAAGAGACCAATGCTGTGGTTGAAATGATGGAACCAATATGCGTTCAAAGCATAAGATAAGCAGTCAAGAGTGTAAGACAATTGCAAAATGCTAAATAAAATTATATGCACCAGTGTTCATCACAGTAACAATATAAAATTTCTCTGGATTTCTGCACTCCAGGAGCTCTACGTGTCTCACTGCACACCAGTGAGAAAATCTGGCTAACATTTAATACTAAAGGCGCCTTTTCCACACAGATCCTGTAATAGTACCTAAGGGGAGGCTAGTGTATTTTAGAACATCACCTACTCATGCAAAAACAGAAGGTCTAATTTTTCAGTCATTAAAGAAAGATGCAAAGACAATGAAATCAGTATGTGGAGCAAAAATAAAGGAGAAAGTCAAATACTTATGGCTACAGAAGCACTGTGCTTTCACTAGCCAAGTCCTCCCCATTTTGGGTAGAATCAGATGAGAAAGGAACACAACTCTAGCCTATTACCTGGAGACATACAAACTGTCCAGCAAAATAGTCTCATTGGGTATGTATTACCTAATTTCTTGCCCATGTCTGTTGAGAACACATTTCTTTGGTTCTTTTTATTGTGGTATCTGTGTGTATTTAGAAGATATCTGATATACTGGCACCTCATTATCACACCTGTAAATACATATTTCATGCCCATGGATATTTCATGCTCAAAGGAAAGAAACA
>NW_009604229.1:0-9205 GCF_000690535.1 Cariama cristata | reverse complement strand
CAATAGACACTCTTGCCTTTAAGAAACTAGATGAGCTATAAAAACTAAAATGGATAAGATGTAAACATAACTTATGATAATTTTTTTTTTAAACCTCCTCCTAACTTAAGCCTATATACCTGTATGCAGCAAGATATTAAAACAATTTTGATATGCCAAAAGAACAAGAGACAGGTTCCTACAGAAAGGATAGATGTGAATATTTGCAACTTGGCTTTACCATTACCAGGCGATCTTTCAGCATTTCTCAAATAACTACTTTAAACATCCTGCATCACCTTTAGTTAATAACTGTGAAATGAAGGCTTATATTCAGAGATCTGGCATAGACCTTCATCTGGTATAGCTGTCCTCAGATAAACAGCTTTTGAACTAGCCCTTACCAGCTACTCATTTCTGTTGTTGAATATTTAGAAACAAAACACCATATAGTGTCATTTGGTTGTAATGAATCACTAGTTGAGCTGGCCATAGCTAATTCAAGTAATTAAGAGGCATGATACATGAATTAGTTGTTACTGCAAGGAATGAATCTTTTCTTCTCTTCATCTTGTGAAGGGCTCCTACGCATTAGAAAAATCAGCCAATATATGGAAGATCCCATAATGAACCTCCTTACTTCAATCCTATTTTACTGAGCATCGGAGTTTTCTCCAGTGACAGACTATATATTCAGAATGGATGTACTTCCTCAGCAATGGCCAGGGATAATGAAAAAGAAACTCACTTTGATGGTCTTTCTTTCCCATACAGTCGCACTCAAGCAAGTCATGGGTAACACAGCTGGAATCTTCATGAAGAGTAAAGAGATTTCTAAGCTCCTCAATGGAAAAATGGATGTGTTCAGATGTCTTGGAAAGGTCTACAACTGCCCCAGAAAGGTCTTGTTTGCTGATCTGTCTTTGATAAATCTTTTCTTCTATTGAGCCTGTATTGAAAAAAAAAAATAGATACACTGGGATAATTTTTGACCAGTATTTGTCAAGAAGAAAAATCAAATCCATTTCTTGATAACAATACTCAAAGGAAATGCTAAACCACTATTTTTAGTTATTCAAGCAAAAGCAAAGCAAAGGCAAATGAATCAATGAGATGTCTCTATTTTAACTGAATTCAGAACAAATAAGATACATTTTTAAAGAATGAATGATTTCCAAAAACACTCCCTCCCTTTCTTTTATGGACAAAATTTCAATAGCTGTCTCACTCTAGGGTATGTTTGAGTACCATCTCTGACCTGTGGTTAGCAGTCTGTAGATATATACAGTACGTTTCTGACCATCTCTCCACACTCTAGCCATTGCCTGAAGAAAGCAAAAAAATGAAGAGCATTAACAGCCTACCTACTATACAACGGTATTTCAACTAAAACATGTAGTCTCCACTGATCGAATTACCAGTTCTGCTAGCTCATTCAAAAAGATGTTGTCCAAAGAAAGCATTCCTCAATAACTGTCTTTGACTGTTTTTATAAAAGTCTTCTAGTACTAACTGTAAATAATTTTGAAAATATAATTTACTTTCTGCCATTTATGCTCCCCTTTCTTTCTGTGTACTACAGTAGGAAAGCAGAGGTTTCAATTCTTTCCTGCCAGAAATCTCCTCTTTGTATTTGTTTTCCAAGTGTTTGCAACTGTTTAATATTTCAGGAATACTCATCACTCTCCCCCATCTCCAAAATTGTTTTTTGCCACAACACACCTTTAAAAATCACTTTTCTATTTCTTTTAAAATTGTAAAATTAGTGTTTCACACCCTCTTTAATTCTTAAACAAGCAAAATGTAACTGAGTACTGATATATTATTTTTTTTCAAAAATATAAGGGTTACATCTACATACTGGGTACAAGTACCCACAACATGGTTTGTGGTCTTTGGCAACCTGCAGCAATTTCAACTGATTTAGCAGACTGTGTTTCAAGCAACAAGACAAGGGACCACACGAGGGTACTAATTCACACTTGCAACAGGAGCAGGGCCAAGAATCGGAGCTTATTTCAGGTATTAAGCACACAGTATTACTCTAGAATAAAAAGTTTCTTACTGCGTTTATAAAAAGATTCTTTTAAATTGTTATTGTTAAGGACTATTTTAACTGAACGCTCTTATGCCAACTAAATAATCCCTTGGGGCCAACAGTGCCATTACAAGAATAGCACAGCACTGGCTTTGTTTTCTTTCTTTTTCCACCATTGCCATGTGATTTTCCATTCTCTTAATTCTGATCAGAACCTCTCCCTTTTTCTCAGGTATTGCAAATGGACAGCAACATTTGCTATGCAGTCTAATCATGTTTTTTCCTTTCTTTTTAGAAACACAGCAACCTTCCAGTTAAAAAGAGGTCAGGAGACAAAGGGGATACATGACTCACTCCTCCAAAGAAACCAGAATTTAATCTTTTCATTTTTTACTGCAAAAGGGCTTCTAATGATACCAATATATATATAACATGATACAGAAATATTTCTTCTTTTCTTGTTAGAGTTTTCCTTCAGTATTGTACATGCCCAGATGCAATGTGATAATTGGGTAGCAATAAGGCATGTAAAGTCAGGCATTTAAAAATCAATCAAGAAATCATTCGATGGCCATCCCAACCCACATGTACACAGTTGTTATCAGACCTGAATATCCGTAGCTGGATTCCAGTCAATATCATACAGGATCAAATGAGATGCTCCAATCAGATTCAGTCCTACTCCGCCAGCCTTTGAACTCAGTAAAAAGATAAAAGCTGGACTGAATTTACTGTTAAAAGTATCAACAATCTGTTGTCTCTGGGAGACAGGAGTATGTCCATCAAGTCTAGTATAAGAGTATCCATAACGTTTGCATGTCTCTTGTAATATGTTTAACGTCTGAGTGTAATTGGATACCAGTACGACTCTGTCAAACAGTAAAACAAAGTTATCTTATCATCTTAGACCTTGGTAAAGTTAAAGTCCAATAACAAATTACTGAAGACATCTAAGAAAATAAAATTACAAGTCAAGAAAAATTACACATCAACCTGAGGTTAAGTTTCCTATTAATGTGAAGCACATACTAGATTTAGATGCATTATACCTACTGTCAAGCATTCAAATGTTAACTAATGAATGTTTTCCTTCACAACAGAATTTGGCTTAATGCACAGATTGCAGGGATCCAGAACCAACCACAAAGATAGATTTATTTTTTTTTAAATCTCTATTTATAAAAAATAGCTGTTGTTAAGGCAGCATTTGCAGAGGGTGTTGTAGTAGCTAATAGATAATATATATATGACTCTACTTACTGAAAAAGCTACTGCGAACTTCTTTGGACAACCTCAGAAAATTCTAATAAACAAAATCATGAAAGTCAAATAGGAAAGCAGTGACTTTTTTCTACATTTTATGACTGAAAACAACTAGGATGAAGGATAGTGGAACATATCACAAACAATATAGTTGGGACTTTCGTTTGGTGTTTTGTTTTTTTTTAAAGCAAAATCAGTCTGATCCCTTACACTAATGACCCATACTATGACGGTGTTTTTTTCTCTGAAATTTTAACTAAATAAGTTTCAGAGATCTGCAAATCTAGAATTTCTGTCCTCCCAGATATTGAGGATGATTCTACTGAGTGGTTAAAGAAAGATCTTTTGAATTTAAGCCATAAATAAATTAAAGGATATTTAGGGCATTTTCTGCCAGATCTTGTTTGGACATCTTCTATAATCTAAACTAAGTGTAACAAATTTCATCAAAGGTGATCCATTTTTTGAAATAATTTTGATTAAAAACAAGTAAAGAACTAGACAAATAATTTCAGGGAAAACTTGATAAATGAACATTTTAAAATTGTTTTAAAGTATTTTTATTATTACACTTTACAATTGAACTACATCCAAGACTTGTTTGTAAAGACTTTGCAGGATTGATTTTTTTGTGAATCAACACCAAATTCACACATTTGTTTTCACTCAAAAATAGAATATAAACTTCGAAAGAGGACTGGAATCTAGTCTGTACATTGTAAAAAACTGTTTAAGTACTAATGAGAGCAGAGAAACAAAGAAAAAGAAACATGAACAGCACTGAAGTAAAGCAACAAAATTTTTAAAGGTGTAAAATAATGCCTGAACACTAGCTGTAACTCAGCAGCTCCTACAGCACTGATACAGAGAGGTGGTTTTTCCTGGCACCCTTGTTTCTTTTGACCTACAAGAAATAATGCCAGTACATTTAGATATTTAATTGTCATTGGTTTCAATGGATGTTAGGCATATAAACTCCACAATAGGCTCAGCTTTCTGATTTGTAAAAAGAGAGCAGATTCAAATTCCATTACATCAGTGCCAAGAGATTTGCTGTAACTTCCCACTACAGAATTACAGCATGTCCTATTTAAGCACCAATTTAAATAAAAGTTAAAAGCTAAATACTTTTGGAATAGCTGGGCTTTAAGGCATGAGTCCATAAAAAAGTCATCATGGGATACAAGGTCATGTGAGATTTCAATGAATCGGCAATTGCACAGTAACTAACCATGTGCATCCTATTACCCCATGATAAACAGATGCTTTCCTACATGTCAGTGGCATATACTGCAGGGGAAATAAGCAGTCACTGTGCAAGTTTGTCTGTTGAGACTGGTTACCCTGAACAGTAAAGGTAGCAAGCACTGAGCAGTTATATATGATTAAAGAGGAAATAACTTATAATCTAGTAATTAAAAATATTTTAGTGCTATTTAAAATATAATATTTAGTACATTAATACATCTCCTCAAGGAGATACAAAGCATTGGAAAGTCTCTGCAGGTAAAGATAATATGTCATTGTACAGGGGCTGTAGCAAACTATCTTACTTGCTGGAACTCGGTATAAAATATCAAGTATATTTATCTGGTAAAAATATGAAGAGCCTCTTTGAAAATTATGTCAGCTGCAAATCCTAGTTTAGTGTTTAACAAGGAAGAGCCAGGAGTACAATGCATAAATATGCTTGGCACCTCTGCAAACAGTTGCAATATCTTTATTTTGAATATTACATCCCCATGCATTTGAGAAGCAAAACAATATCCAGAAGGTCACTCCCATTATCTCCCTTTCACCTTTCTTTCACACTTGCCTTTCAGACGAATTGAGCTCATGGATTGCTGCTAACAACTTCACCAGCACCTGCAATTTTCCTGAATCAGTTTCAGAGAAAGTGTCCGAAGTATAATCTTGTGGAAAGACATCTATTAGACCTTCATAGAGGCTGGACTCATCATGTTCATCAGACATAGGATCGCAGCTTTTTTCCTATTGAAAATAAAAGGATTCAAGTTCCCATACCCATACCCACTCTAACATGTTTTGGTTTTTTTTAAACTTTGCTCTATTTTTTTTCACAAAGACAAAAGGAGGCATCAAAAGCTGCCACAAAGTAGTGTATCATGTGAGCACGACAACCTCCCAATACTGGATTGAAAGCACAGTTTTAAAATAGTGACAGTGTTTATTTTGGTTTACACCCTCTAATCTAAGATGTGGTTTGCAGCTGAGTAGAAAGCTGAAATACTTAAAACTGAAAAATGTGTTTTACTTCTAATTCTCTACTTAAACAACCACACAGATGTACACCCACAGCAAAGCCGTATCTAAAACTTGGGGGAAAAAAAAAAACCATACTCTGTTTATTCTTTCTAAATTCCATAACACCTTATTATGGAACTTCCCAGTCTTTGACTTTTTTTAGGAAGATGTTGTCATTAAGATTCAGTTATGCAACTGCAAATGAAGAAAAGCTAGCAAGTAAAAACAATAAAATAGAAGAAATACAGGTAGTATTTTGCTGTAATTTGAAAATCAGTGTTTCACAGGGAGGAAAAAGCGAAACTACTCCAATGCCAAAACCACAACGGCAATAAATGACTTGCACATATAGTCTTTTATATCCCTATAGTTTCTAAAGACTTACGCTTTCATGTATGAAAAATTCCTAATGCTTATACTATGAAGTAAAGGCAATGAACTTTACTTGGCAGTGTTGAAAGTTACAGGGAGGTCTGTGCTGCAGAGATTCCTACAAAGTCATGAAATATGTCTTTTAAGAAAGATTTACATTTCCACCTACCTTACTTGGACTTTGACTAGTAGCCATAGTAGTATTACCAAGTTCTAACTATCTCATTATTTACCTATAGGACTGAGAACATTTCTATAGAAATAACAAGGTGCACAGTGTGATAGGATCCCAGGAGAAGTGGAAATGGAGACATCTAGTACCACTGACATTTTGAGCCTGCAGCTCTCAGTGTCACTGAGCTTCAGCAAGTGAAATTATCATGCGGACAGGGAGGGCTCAGAGGTACCAGCAGACAGAAAACACACAATAATCTCTAGCTAACGGTGTTCTTTGTAAAATTCACATTTATATCTATTTTTATAAATACTCAGAGACAAGATTAAGAGGGAAAATACATGAAGAACAAGAAAATACTATAAGGTAGTAGGAAACTGGTGAGATACTTTCCCTGAGTACATTCAGATTTCCTAACATTTATGTTTTTGAAAGCAGATCTCCTAAAGCAAGTTGTATGTGACAAAAGAGTATGGAAATTACCTTAAGTAACATGCACATTGACCAAAGCATAGTTTTAGTGACCTTTGCCTGCTGAAATGACTAACTGCAGGCACCCACCCCCACACAAACAGATACCTTTATAGCTTTAAACAGAAGACATGGATGATTGCAAAGCTTTTTCAAAGCTCCTATACATATTAGGTGAGGACTGTTTTCTAGCCTGCCTTGTAGACAGGACGTTATAACTCGAGAACTAAGCAGTTTTCGATACAATTCAAGTTGCAGTGCTGTTGCTCGGCAGAAGATTATGTTCTCCTTTTTAGGGGGCAGAAATTTGTTTATAATCTCCTGTGTTCTCCTTAGAATAAAGAGTCCAGTGAGGCGTGTGAGTTCTGCTGCTCTTTTTTCTCCTAATTCCTTTTCCTCCTTAAAGAACAAAGCACAAAATGAATTATAATCCTGTATTTCATCACAATAATTTTTTGTATGATTTTAATTAGGAATTCAAACAACATTTTAAAAGTATGATACCACCTTCTGACATGGGACTGTAATGACCAATTCTTCTCCAATTAGTACCACTGCATTAGCTTAGTTCTAGGTCTGGTTTCTAAAGTCTTAAACAAAGGAAGATAATGTCACAGAAGACATTGAAGGCTTCAATTATATTCTAGAATTTCTTGAGATGCAATAAAATCATGCAGACTGCGCAATACTGTCGAGAAACTAAGCATGAATAAAGTATTGTCACATGGTAATGCGCACGGAATTTTTGGGAGGGCAAGGTGCTGGAAGAACAATTTTTGCCAGCTAATTAATAGGCAGCTGAAATGATGTGATCTCAACATGTATGTATTCCTCTTGCTCCCTTCAGAGAACAAGTGAATTTCTTTCAAATAGGAAGGTGTAAGGCTTTTGCTACTATTAGTAGCCCTAAGCTTCATTTTATTCAACAGAAAGCAAATTTCACAGTGCTGTCTATGAATTTTCTTCTATAACTGCATTTTTAAAAATAATATACCTTTGTTGCTGAAGGTTCTCTAGATCTGACAATTGGTTCCTCATATATCTTT
This sequence comes from Cariama cristata, assembly GCF_000690535.1. Lineage (NCBI taxonomy): Eukaryota > Metazoa > Chordata > Aves > Cariamiformes > Cariamidae > Cariama > Cariama cristata. The sequence continues at coordinate 1,596 of NW_009604229.1, read as the reverse complement.
CTATATGTAGATAAAGAACCAAGTATTCCTGGATTCACAAACTCTATTAATGCATAAAATTCTTGCAAGTCATTTTGGATTGGAGTACCTGGACAGAGAAAAAAAAATAAATCTGCATTTGGTAACTTCTTCTGGAAACTGATAGAAGTACAATCATTGATTGCAGGGGTTTAATGTTCAGAATCCATCTTGAAAACAGATGTTTTGTTTCAATGTGAATTACTCAGAGTTCTGAATTAATCAAAACTTTCTAACTGTCCTCCTAACTAAATAGACTGCACACCTAATTGTTTCAGCAAAGGAATTAAAAAAGTCAAGTTCTAAATCAATTTTATTACACAATTACAAAGGAAAACAATGAGTGTATGCAAACAGAGTCCTGATTCCCTTACAGAAGTTCCCAGGCTCCTTGTCTGCCCCTAAGGATCGACAAATTTTGCATTTATTTTAAAAAAATGGAAATGATCTCTTTTTACAAGACCCAAGATTTGTGCATTTAATACCCATTGCCAAAATTTATACTGTGGTCCTGCCATACTTACAATATCTTTTTCCTTTACCCCAACTTAGCACTATTAACACAGCAAAATATTAATAGTAACTATAGATACTAACCAGTAAGGATAATTCTCCTCTCACAAGACAGATTAGTGAGAGCTGTAGTTGTCTTAATAGAGCTGTTTTTCAGACGATGTCCTTCATCACAGATTAGGAGGTTAAATTCTATAGCCTGAATTTGATCCAAAGATCGCAGTAGCATCTCATAACTGATTATCATAACTGAATAAAGTGGAGAACCAATAAATTCTTCTACTTTGTGGTCCTGCAGGCATAAAGGAAAATATATTGTACAACTATTTCTTTGGAGATCACTCACCATATTCCTTAAACATCCAGTGTCTGCAGAAATTTTTCTAGCATGACACAAGACATTTACTATCTCCTTCATGAGTCTGGCTTATTGATTCTTTCCTAATTTGCAAAGGAAATATGGGATCTGATACAGCAATTTAGAGTTTTACCACCTCATTAAAAGAAAATTTATTATGCTTTTAGGCCTACAAATCCTCTGAGACACAGTACCATGAAGGTGAAAAGCACAAGCTCCCTGAAACAGCTTCCCAGTCCTGGCATTTAGGTAAGCTTAAAAATGAATAATTAAAGCCAAGATAATGAAGAGGTATAAGTAGCTGTCTGTACATTCACTTTGTGATCTTAAGCTGCAAGGTGCAGTAATGTGGTCCAGTAGGAAGTTACCACATTCTACCAAATTTCCCCTTGTAGATAGAATTGAATATGATACTATTGAATATGATATTATTATGCAACTGATATTACGATATTATATGAATATTATTAAACCTATTGAATAGGTTTTAGATTTCAGAAGAGCAAACTTCAGCTTGCTCAGAGATCAGTTGGGACAGATTCCATGGGAAGCTTCTGTGGAGGACAGTGGAGCTAGTGAGTGCTAGGATTTTTCCAAGAACGCTCTCCTGGAAGCACAAAACCAATTCATCCCCTTTAAAGGTAAGGGAAGCAGGCAGAGCAAGAGACCCCCTTAGCCTAACTGCGAGCTTCTGAGTCTGCTCAAAA
>NW_009604228.1:0-58095 GCF_000690535.1 Cariama cristata | reverse complement strand
CGTTTGAACCGCTTTTGGGCATGTGAGCACAAGGTAGTTGAGTGGCTGTATAGCTAACCAACAGCTTAATGTCAACTCAGGACTGCTAAAAAGAGTGACCCTTCCGTTTTTTGTCCCTACCTGGTCATTCCAGCACAATGAGAGGGTGGAAATTGCAGCTAAATCAAGATCAGTTTGGATGAAAACTAATAGTTTACTCGGGCTGCTCTTCAGCTAGATTTGTTCCTAAAAACTTATTGTTAAACACCTACTTGATTTTTGCATTTTTAATTGTCCTAGAAGTCAGCTAGTGGATAGGATATGTATACTGTGATTTGAGAGGCTCTTAAATTCTTGCATTTGGGTTTTGTCAGCCCTGCTTGCAGAGAAGTAAAGCATTCACAAACGATTGTATCTCGGTCTCTTCCTTCATATTATCCAGATTTCTGAGAGGTACGCATGAAAGAGCACTCCTGAAAAGGAAACTGTAGGGGACGGCAAACGAGCATGCAGGAAAATGTTTGTGCGACAGTCTGGAGTTGTTCATCAGCTGTCTTGGGTCTCCAAATCACTGATGTGTAAAAGTTTTTTTGGTTTTTCTGGAATAGTCCACAGGACGTGATGATTTGGGGAATAGTAGAGACCAGGTTACACACTTCACAGCGCCTAGACTTTGTTCGAGCCACGTTTCCGTTATCAGTTGAAATGTTGCTGACCTCTAAAGGAACAAGCGTGCTGTACTGGATGACCATTAAGCAGAGCACTAGCTGCCTTTGCGTCAAGTAACTAAAGCTTTGAATCTAAGCAAGACACTGGATTCATCCCTTTAGCTCATGCGAGTGCTTTCATGTGGCTGTACCTTTCATATCAAGGAATTTTGTTCTGCCTATACTGATGTGACTTCTGAGGGTTTACTCTCAGTGGTAAACAAGTATCAGTTTAACTGGACCTTTAACTACTGTTCGTAAAAGGACAAAATCAACTGGGAAAAGGAGTCTTAAGTCTGCATGAAAGATCATGCTAGACTTTGCATTGATTTACTAAACTAAAATAAGCTCTTTTCTTGTTACACGTTTGCTCCATGGTTGATGGAAATCTTGTTTCTAAATGAAATTGTGTGAAAAGCAGTCTGGTAAGCGATATCCAGGCTACAACTGGATTTGCATTCTTCCTGTCTGTATGTGACTTTTTTGTATTCGCTCTGAGTAATGAAAAATACCTTGTTTCAAGATTCAGGATGTTAGAAGTATAGTCTGCAAGTATTACTGAGGGATTTCTCTTGTCTTCCATCCTCTTAATGACTACTGAGCTAATTTTTGAGGCGTGTGGCACTGAGGACTTTAGGTGCACCTCGTATTGGGCTGTGTGCTTCCTGCGTACCTCCAGTTGTGCTCCCATCTGAAAAGCCATGAGAGGTGGCAGGTGTGATACCAAACACTAATCTGTCCTGGAAATGAGGTCATATTGTGGGTAGTGCCACAGTGCGTGGAGCATCCGCATCAAGGCGTTCTGCCACGAGTAAGGGATGGCTCTGCTTTCTGTGCCAGGTGGGTCCCACTCGGTGTGGGGTGAGCAGCGCTTGTGTAACAGGGAGCTTGCCGTCAGCCTTGAAAAGATCCAGCACTGAAATTCCACAGGGCAAAACCACACAGATGCTCGGAACTGATCTGGTCAGACTGATCTGGATGAAGCTGTGGTCCCTGCGGTTACAGGATTTGAAACACCAAGTCCTGGAGCGTAGCTATAGCTTCTTTTGTTCTTGTTATGTGGATTACTGCTGTGATTTGTAAAATACAAATTGTCCAGGCTGTATTCCGGCTTCTCAAAAACAGGATGTATTATTGTTCTCCAAATTCTCACGATTATTTTTTTTTCCTCCCTCTGCATGCATGGCTTCTTCACGATGAAAGTGTCCCAAGCATGACTGAAGCAGTGTCTTCTCTTGAAAAAATTTTAATAGTTTCTGTTCAGGAACTTCTGCACTTCCTTTGACTTTTATTGGTATGGTTGCTGTATGGGGTGATGGGTTAACTTTAATCAAAAAAAAAAAAGACAAATTACTTCCTGGGGTTAATGACTACTCTTCCTTTGCTATTTTTATGAAGTAGAAGAGCCGTGAGGTTCCCATGGAGGTTCCCTTCTTCACATCTAAAATTGACTTAGTTGTTTATTCAGTGCTATTTGTCAGCAGGGTACTTTGACTTATAACAGAAGGCAAGCAGCTGGTTGTACAGGCAGAAACACACCTGTGACAATCTGCTGTGACGTTTTCTCTAGATCATGTACAGTACTGAACTGGTAAATGGCTCTTTCCAGGTGTTGGTTGTTTTTTCCCAAACCAGGAAAAACTGCAGGTTAGCAGATATTCTGCATGTTTCTGTGAGCGGACAGTACTTACATGTCAACCTCGGAGTGTGTGTGTATATACTGTCATTTACTATCAATTTTTAGACTTATGTTGAGTATCAGACTACTGAATGATGAACAGTTCATATTTGGCTGTGGCCTCTCATAATGGAGAGCAGCTTCTGGTAATCCCAACAACAAACCCACCCTCATAGCTGGAGTTATCTTAACATTTTTGAGGTGTTTCTTGGCAGGATCTGTATTGGAAACTTACTTGTTGATAGTATATAAAATTGGAGTGAACTACTAGAAGGCACAATGTGAAAGCTACTATTGAATATAAGGATGTAAAGATTGAAAATAAGTATTTGTTCCTTTTGTCATTACTAGAAGTCAGTGGACTGTCTGTGTGACTATTTTTTTTTTTAGTACTTGTTTTGGTAGACAGACCACGTTGGAAAATGATCTGGTGCTCTATAGCAAAGAATACCTAATGCCTAGTTGATTTTCTTCAATCTTGCATAAAAAGCATGTATTATGCTTGAACTTCTGCGTTGGTGGGATGTTGCTGTATGTGCACTTGACCTAAGAAAGCTGAGATTTTTGTAGGACTGGTAATCTTGGTGGAACTCTGGATCGACTGCGTTTCTCACTCCTGGAGGAAAAAAACCCCAAACCTTTTTGCATGTAGCCTCCTTCTAAAAGGAAAATGGGCAGTTGTATAGTGGGAACATCAGTTACACATGTTTGATGGGATGGATTCAAAAGGAGTGGAATTACTCAAGCAGAGAAACTCATTCCAGCCCAGCTCTCCCCCTGCCCCCTGACAGCAAGGAGCGTGATGTGCTTGAGCAATTCTTGTAGAGTATGGGTGATAATCCAGGAGTGCTGGAAAACTCACTTTTGGTCATATTACAGAATCGGAGGCCTGGCATCTTGCAGTATTTTTGTAATAAAAAGTTATCTCTGTGGAGCGAATTCTGTGTGATGTATTTTTTAATCGGGTTTAAAAATGTTCTCTTTCTGACTCAATTTTGACTTCTATAACAGCTGCAGATTCTGTCCAACATTCTCACTTCCATGATAAATATAACTTCAAGTCTCTGCAAAAGTTATTTCAGTTGGAATAGCACTCATTTGTGTTACAGCTATGCATTTCTCTGAGACATCATAGTTTTTCATACAGATGGAAGTCAACAATGCCAGTAGCTGTAGCAAAATGGGCAATAGAACAGCTGCAAAACATGGTATTTGGCAAATCCCACAGTTTAGATTAATCCTTTTTTTTAATCCGTTATCTTCTCTTAAGCACTGTGTTGAACTTGAAGTAAATCGCACCCAACTCCAAAGCAGCTGAATTTATATACTGCAGCCAAAATTCAATAGTGAGCGAGTTTGTTTGTTTATTTTAGATGAAAACTGGGATGATGATCAGCTTCTTGGATTTGAACCGTGCAATGAAAACCTTATAACAGGTTGTAACATAATCAACGGGAAATGTGAATGTGACACCATTCGGACCTGTAATAATCCATTTGAATTTCCAAGCCGGGATACTTGCCTGTCGGCCTTAAAAAGGATTGAAGGTAAGCACTTGTCTTCAGTAATTCAGAGTTAGTAATTTTTCTGTGCATTTGATGAAAAGCTAGGGTCTAGTTTAACATGTTCTGGCATGACTTGGGTAGTTTGAGATACCTGCGGTCTTCTACTTTTCAGAAGACAGTTGTATGTTTTAAAGGAAGATAGGACTTCAGTAAGCTTGACCTTCCAAATGCATCGGTTTAAGAATGGAAGAAACTAATACTTTGTGCTTTGTGTGTTATGATGTTTGCAGATTTTAAGACTAAAACTGTTCTGCTTATAGTTTGTGGTAGCTACCTTCGTGTATCTTTAGCTGTAAAGCAGTGTGAAAAACTCTCTTTAGATGTATTGTGTGACTGAACCATGGATAAACACAGTGGATTTTAATAGCAAAGGCATAGAAAAAAGAGTAGTTGTTGATTATACTTGTATTTTTTCTTATAGGAGTGCGTAAGTTGCTATTTTCTTTAGGTTTACATAACGTAGCATTACTTTAAGGCTCATATTTTTCAGTTTCCATGTTCTTTTGATTAGACTTGCATTAGGCCACATATGTTTATGACTCTGCACACACACATGATGAGTTTTTTGTTTGGAGTTTTTTTGGGGGTGTTTTGTTGCTTATGGCTGAACTGGAAATGAGTTGGCTTAAATATATCCAGTTGGAGTTAAATTCCCCTGGTGTATTTCTAGGATTGTTTTGAACAGCTATCAGAGGTTTGATCTTGGGTCCTTTCTATGATGCTGTAATTACTGTTTATTTTCCAAAGTGTCCAGGAACATGCAAAAGTTTGATTTGTGGTGTGAACCTGCTTAATTAGTCTACTTTAAACCAATGTTTAAAGTCGTATTACGCAAGTAAACATATTTATAAGGCTACTAACCATATTTAAAGTTACTGTCTTTCAGTTAAGGAAGTATGATCTGTTGTATTCCTTTTGTGATAAGAAAAGTGGTTTTGAGCTACAAACTTTAAACAAGGAGACCTTCTGAGAAAAATGTAGTCAGCGGAAACATGTTCGTTATCGTTGGTCATGATGTTGGTCCCTAAAGGCGTACAAGTGCTTTGTGTGGGTCTTTTGTGTGTTTTTTGTTCCTTTTTTTTTTTTTTAGGGAGAGGTACAACCTTTGTTGGCCTCTTGTTTGTTGCTGTAGCATTGGGCAGTAGCATATATGGATTCTGAAGTAACCTTACTCCCCACTTCTGTTTTTACTGGTGAATGTGTGACTAAGTCAGTTTTTCAGGACTCTATTGGCATGGCAATTCATCATGTGTTTAACTTGCTAAGAAAATCTGCTGTGGGCTGCCTTTTTGGTTTTTTGCAGATTCGGAAGAAATGGACTTGGTTTGTGGAATGGCATAGCTAAAGCAGGTTGAATCTTTGAGTAGCTTGCCTTCAGCAAACTCTTATTTCGGCTAAATTCCCATTTTAAAAGGAATAGCATTTTAAGGTTAGCCATGAGGTAACAATTTTCTGGATGTAAACTGTCTGGTATGACAGCGATGGTGCAGTTGTTTCTCAGAAGTGTAATTTTCTTCTTTGTTTATTTGTTTTCCTGGTTTTATTTCTTTTTTGAGGGAGTGGGGAGGGTGTTCTTTCAAAGCCTCAGACTATAGGACAGCAGTAGAAGAGTTTAGGACCTATTGATTTTTAATCCTTCACAGATAGGAAGGATAGTTGATGCAAGTCATGAAACAACAACAGTACCCTTAAATACTAGAAATCTGGCAGTTATAACTCCAGTGTTAAAACAGTCCAGCTCATACTCGTAAGAATGTGAATTTGCATTGCATCCTCAGGCTATCAAATCCTACCACTGAGGAATGTTTGAAGTTAAATCCAGCCGTATTTCCTAGCAGAAGGGCAGACGTGTCAGCATAACAGTGACTTGTCTGCATTTGACAGCTGTAGTCAGTCAAATCTGCCTACTGTGTTTTGTACTGTAAATGCTTATTCTCTCTTTCTCTAACTAGGATTGGGAATTGAATGCTAACTGCTTATGGAGGTTGTTTCTTTAAATGTATTACTTCTTGTTTTGGTAATCAAAACCAAACTAATGCTTCATCCTGTACCTGAGCTAATGGAAAAAAAGCGTCACTTTTTTTCCCCTTGTGCTTGCCCCATGCCTGTTTGGTAAGCAAGCCAAGTCCCTTAGGTAGAACGGGATAGCAGTTTTGGTGTGTCTGAGCCAGTATTTACTGTTTGAGTATTTCAGGCTTTCAAAAGCTAATTGTCTAAAAGTTGAGTTTTTTCCATTTGGAAAGTCCACCTGAAGCACAGCTTAGGCAGTATGCAAACCAGAGGGCTTTTTGAGTGTGTTAAAATAGAGAAATCTTTTAATTTCTTCAAGGCAAGCTAAGTCTGTAACTGTAGTGTCATGTAAAAAGAGGTGATTCATAAGATCTATTGAATATGTCTAACTAAGATTTTCCTGAAGTCCGAAGTACTGATGTATACTTCACTCTTTTGGCTTGTCTATTAAACATTAAAGTTGCATAGCTATGACAAGTTCTCTTTGGCTGTGTAAATTCCTTTACCTGAGGAGCCCTCTTTCAGTGTCCTGAGGAGTTGAGGCAAGGCTGTTACAGAAGCCAGTGGTGCTACATCAGCGTGGTTTGCTTGTGCTGATTAAAATGAGTTCTGTGACTTTTCTTTCTTCTCTCTCTCTTTTTTTTAATCGGATTTTTTTTTCTTTGCTTGAAAGAGGAAGGGCGGGCGCAGGTAGGGTGCCCCAGCCACACTGAGTATACCTAGGTCCGTGCAGAGGAGCCGCTGGTGCTCACGCCTAGCGTTAGCTGTAGTTGCCAGCTCTGTCAACCTCCGCAGCTCACTGAAAGCTGACTTTTCCTGCAGGTGTGGGATCTGTTCCCTAAGTACGACCTGGCAAGTATCAAGCAGTGAGCCAAAATCTGGAGTCCCATTTCCAGATAGGAATGTGTATGTGCTAAGGGGTTGGGGCTTTTGCATGTACTTTGGCTTCCTGTGTCATTTTGTGCTCTCACCTTCCCTTTCAAGTGCCTCTCTAGTCATCTTCCTTTTTAATCTAGTTTGTCTTTACTTAAGCTTTTCAGGCTGTGTGTGGTCTACCCTTCTGGGCTTGGTGTCAGTTCTAGCTTGCTTACTCAGCTACCCAAAGTTTTGTGCTGTTAGCTTCATATAGGATCTTTCTTTCCCCGTCAGCTCATGTCTGCCTGCCTTCCTGGGCTCCTCATGTTTCCTTCTACCTTCACCTTTCCATGCCTCTCTTTCTCTGCCTTCCTATTTCATCGTGTTTGCACCTCAGTTCACTTATATCAGCCACATGAGGCAAAGGCAGCAACTTTATCTGCCCTTCCTTCCCAAAATCAGGCTGCATGGGCTCTAATGTTACACTGCTTAGATGTCACTGACAGGGCCCAAAAGCCATGCTCTTTATTTTGTCTCCCAAAGTCTTGCTCTGCCTTGAGCTGGGGAAGCCTGTAATGAGCAGGGTCTGTTTTAATCTCTACTCAAACATATGTAACTTCTGTAGGGGTGCTGATGGCTATTTGCAAGAAAGTAGCAGGAGGCTAGCTGGGGGTCTCAATAATACCCATACTGAAGGTGGTTGTCATCCCCAGCCTTGTCCTTGCTTTCCTGGGAAATAGTAGCATTAGGTATATTTGAAAGAATTGGTTTTGTCCTAGAACTTGGTAGCTGACTTCTGACTAATCTTTGTGTAGACGTACTGCAAATCTTCAAAGACTTGTTACTTGAATAGAGTATCGTCTAGCATAAAGCACACTTACGCCTTGGAGGTCTCTCAGCTCCACAACCAGGGTGAAAGTGCCTGCTTCTCTGCATGGACAGTCAGTGACTTTTCCTGTGGAAGGTTTGTATAGAGGTCACGAACTATCCTACTATGAGGAAATGCACACCTTTGGGGCTAGAAAGAAACTGTCTGGAAAAGCTATCGCATACCTAAAGAATAATAGATTCCTATGTTGGCTGGTGGTTGTTTAAAATGCTTTTGCTTTTGGTTATTGTCCTGACGAGTGCCTGCTCTGATATGGTTCAGGAAATCCTGTGTTCTTGAGCTTGAAAGCTTGTTTCTATTCAGGAGACTGCTGATGATGACAGCTTGGTCGAACTTGGACTGCTGGAGCGAGCCGTGGAAAATATAGCCAGAGGGTGAGAAGTGGCGAGATGCCGTCTGTCTGCTGAGCCACAGCAACAGGCAGAAGTTTCATCAGTCGCACCTACGCGCTACTGCAGTCGTGAGCGGCTGAGAATTAGCTGCAGAGGGTACAGAAGAGTTACTTCTTCAGGCTTTGTGTGAGACACTGAGGATTGGGGCTGAGGGAAGTGAAAGAAGAAGTCATTTTTTTCATCAGGGTACGTTTGTAGGGCGTTGGTGGGTAGTAGCATTGAAAACTTGTGTAGTGCCAGTGCAGTTGTCTCAGAATCTTACCTAGCAGGTATGGAGGCTCACTGGGAAGTCTGTGTCCAAAGTGACCAAGCCTCAGTAGTTTCAAAGACTGTATTCCAGTTCTGGGATCTTCTTTCTCTCCCTCTATGCTAGACTCTGGCAGCAGTTCGGATAGCGCAGCAGAGCTTCAAAGAACAAGAACCTAAGGATGTCCTTGAGCCTGCTCCTCCTCCTCTACCAGAGCAGGTCAGGATCTGTGCCCTTGCGAGCTACCCGTGGGAAGGCCTTGTCCGCTTCTCCCTTCAGAGGCAGCGGCAGGTCTTTGGAATGATAACTCGCTCCTTAAAAAAATGTTCCCTGCTAGAACAGCTATCTCCCCTTCCCTCGGAAGTGAGGGGAAAGTTGTGGGTCGGAGACATCCCGTCTTTCACTAGGAGGGCTGTGCTTCAGGTTGGGATCTCTTCAGCTAGATTTACTAAAAACTTTCGTCTGCAGATTCTTTCAAAGGTGAGAAACTTCCCAGTACTAGCTTGCTTCTTTAAAGTTTGTTTTGATAGTACCAGGTACTCTTGTGAGATACAGACAAAGGCGTTCTCGAGTAGTGTGGAGAGCGTAAGTGCCAACAGTCGTAGCAGAGGTGGTGGTTTTGTGTCTCAAGTTCTCTCAAGGTACACTTGAGCTCTGAGAGGGGAAACCAATCAACTTTGTTTATCAGTTCATACTCTACCAAAAGCATAAGCATTTTCCATGTCAAAGTTAAGCCAAGTCTTTATTCAGAATGTATGTGAAAGATAAAATTTGTAGCTTTTTGGATGAAAGATGCAGTTAATGCTTTAGGTGAACAAACACCCTTCAGTTGCATCTCTGTCTGTAAAACCTGCTGCTGATACTAAGTTACTGAAATTGTTATTTTAAGAGTTGCTTGGTTAGCTGGCTTGCAGCTTTCTGAGCTCTTCACCGCTGTCCTTCGTTGGTGAAAGGAAAAGGCCTTTCGAGGCCCTGGTATCTATTGAGCTGGTTTATTGCAACATACTCCTTGCATTCCATTGTTTTTTACATGTAGCTGAATAACTTTATGCTGGCAGATGTTGCAATACCTGTTAGACCAGTCCTGGAATAACAAATATGAGAAGGTAGTTTTATTCTGAATGCTTGTTTGGTTGTTGTTAAGTCTGATTTTGTGTTAAACTTCACTTGTGTGGTCTTAGTGGCTGCAGCTGTGTTGAAAAACTAGAACAGAATAAATCCAGCTTTATGCTGAGTTACCAAGCAAGGAGGGGAGTGAAATACTTTCAAATGTGCTTAATCTGATACACTTTCCACTCCTTTCACATAACAATTAACGTATGTTTTTGCTCAAATAACTGAACTTTGAAGGTTGGCATGTATTTGCAGTGAGGAATGCAATTCTGGCAAAGGTCCAGGCTTTACTCTTGAACATGCTTATGAGAGCCAAGTAAATGCATTTGAAGGCAAAATTTCACATGAAACACAGAGGAAAATAGCAGTGTAGCTTTCGGGCTTTGTTTATGAATGCATAGATACAGAAGAAAAAAAAAACATTTGATGTGGAAATAGTATGGATTAGGAATACTGACAAAAACTTGAACACACAAAGAAATCTTGCAAAAGCCAAAAGGGAAAAGAGCTTGCTCACTAAATGATGAGAGGGTTTTGTGACGGTGGCACATCTGGCAGTGCAGTTACCTTCACAGAATAACAGCGGTGTTAAATTTGCAGGACTCGTCACTTTTCTGACTCTAGCTCCTCAGAGAACTGTTTCCTGATCAGGGAAGTATGATCTTTTCCTAATGTATTGGCTCTTTTAGCATGTCCTATTTTTAAGATGAGCTGTCACACAGAGAACATCTGTCCCATGAAATTTCAAGCTAACAGAAAACCTTGCAGAAGTTTCAGAAAGATATCAAAAGGGAAAAACTGTCTTTCATATCTCTGTATTGATGTGGCTGGATAACTAATTTTAGGCTTAATTAGATTATGAATAATGCTGTTTGTATTAATGAGGGAGAAAACAGTTTCTGCAATGCAGTTAGGAGGGAGGATTGAAGGAAGAACCCAAAACTGAGCAGCTGGTCAAAAAAAAAAACAAACAACAAACTAGAAGTGTTAGCATCACAGAAATTACTTTCAATTGTAAGTAATACTGTATCTTTACGCTTTTATTTTTTCCTTGCCATTTTATGCAAATGTGTGGTGTTTTTACTGTGTAGTAACCCAGCTTACTGTCTTTCTGTGCCACACTTGCTCATGTGAGCTGCCGTGCAGATGCCACCCTTGCCGCCCCTTCTTCTACCTCCAAATCCCTTGGGTATGTAATGCTTATGGAGCGGGTACTGGATCTTCAACTTGTGACACTTCAGTTTCCTTCAAATGTGCAGTTTGAGATTGCTGTGCACAAAAGTGTAACCTTACCTGTAGGCCTTTGGATAGGACTGTGTGGCAAATGCGTCCGCCAAAGCTAGCGATCAGATGTGGATGGTCAAAGCGTGGTTGTTCCTAGAGACAAAGGAGCATTCTTCTTGCCTTTTTCTGTTTCAAATGTTTGCCTACATTCATCTGAAACTGAATCCAAGGTAGCTTGCTGTACCTGGAGCTTCTCTAAGAGAAGGAAAAGAACAGGACAGGTATTTTACAGCTGGTAAGATCTTGCTTTTGATAAGTTCAGTGCCTTCCAAATGTTCCTTTCCACGCTGGCAACTAGGTTGTGCTGAAGTATGTCTACTTTAACTGTAGTGGCAAGGTACAGCTTTTACTGAATGCTTGACCTTAACTTCTCTTAAAGTTGGGGAAGAGAGAGAAAATGGAGCAGGTGACTTTTTAGCAGAACGCTTCCAGATGCAGTGTTGATTTTAAGGATCAAAAGTTATCTACACATGACAGAAGAGACCCGAGCAAAGATCTCAAATTGACTGGTGTGTAAACATTCGGCTGATGTCGCGTACTAGCAGGCAGCTGTGTTCCTGTGGTGCTCGGTGTGCTGGGTCACAGGTCATGTTTTGACAGGGCAGGTCTTGTTTGGATATATGTGGTATTGATGCTGATGGAGGTAACTGAGTTTTGGATGAATGTATCTAGTGATAGTGATATCTGTGACGTACTGGTCAGTATGGCAATTTTAATACAATGGTTATGTCTCTATAAATAATGAGGACAATTTGCTGGGAAATAAAGTTGTCTTTTTTGTTTGATCACCTCCAGTAACTTCACAGTTGTCTCTTTAAAAGAACAATATACCAACATTTTGTAATTCTGAATGGTTGTATGGCATGGTGACAAACTATTTTAGCTCTTTGTCTCCAAATTTAGACTTTGAATTGTTTTGTGAAGTTTTGTTGTTGTTGTTTTTTCTAAATAGAACAGACACTGTGCAGCTTCCACAGCATCAGGCTTTACTTTTCTGTGCAGGAGAATGAGGCATGACCATCAGGCATGAGCAAAATGTTTGTCTGTAAGATGGACGGATGGAGACTAGAGCTGAAGCAGATCCTGTGAACCAGCTGGGTTTTGCAGAAGCTTTGATGAAGTTGGATAAACTCTTGCAGAGGATGGAAGGTGGGAGGGGAGAAGAGCAAAAGAGCAGTGTTTCTGGAGAACTGCATTTGGCTCTGCTTCAGCACAGGCTGCAAATAGGATGCTTAATAAGGTTGGTTTGCACCGACAGTTTTTAAGTAGAGGAAGGATACTTGTGTAGCTGTTCCAATAGTACCCTTTTCAAGGTGCATGAGACTTTAACTCTGTCCAACTTAAACATTCCAAAAATGTGTATGAGCCTGTTTTTTTATCTGTATTCACTACTAGAAGATGAAACACTTCTTCCTCCCCATATACAAAAGCATTAGCTTATTAATACAGTGATAGAAAATCTCCATATCAAATAGTGTGCAAATGTAAATTTTTTGCTCTGTAAGAAAGCAAAATGATTGATATTTGCAATGGAATCGTGAAGCTAGTGTGATAGGAGAACCAAATTATTCCCATACTGCAAACATTTGTGTTTGTTTTTTTTTTTAAAAAAATTATAATAGTTAGTGTTCTGTGCATTGACTTACCTGGGACTTGACATGCCTTTTCACTGCTGATTTCTCTGTGCTGGTAAATGCAAGGGAGTTTTAATTGCTGGTCGAACTTTGGGGGTCTAGCTGAGCTCCTGTCCCCATCATCTTCAACCCAAGGTTTGGCTCAGCATTGCTGCCAGCAGTGGTGCTGATCTGCAGGGCAGGAGTCTCTAGTTGGTTTCCACATTCAGCAGAAGTGTGTCGAGGACTACAGTGTAATAACCTCTGGAAAATAGTGCTGTAAGTCAGATACTGTCCTAGATCTATCATGGGGCTGCGCATTGAGCACTCGCACCGCTTGCTACGTTGATTAGTCTGTTTTAGTGTACGTTGTGAATCACTTCAAGTGGAAGACTTGGCCTAGTTCTGCTCCTCTTCCCTCCTCCCATTGCTGTTACCCACTTCCAACAACCTTGGGAATGGGATATTTAGTCTGGGACCATTTTCTTTCCTAGAGATGGCAAAGTTTCCTTCTAGACCTCGTTGAGTCTAGCTGTGAGGCACCTCTCTAGGAAACAGCACTTTCATTATTACTGGGTGTGATCATGTTTCTGATAGAGGTACACCTTCAGAGAAGAGCACTCCTATTACAATAATTAAAAATCATATCCCAGTGTCTTCAGATGTGTGTCTAACTACTTCTCATCTTCCCATGGGGTCAGGCGGAATAATTTTTTTTTAAGGGGACATTTGCCTGTTACTCTGCCGTTCTGGGTTCAAGATGAGCAGGTGTTGCTTGATTGCACCCTTCTGCCCCCCTGGAAAACCCCTACCTAAAACTCTTCTATAAGTACCTTTGACAAAGACCTCTGAGAAGTTTCTCACCCTGCCCCCGAGTGTTAGCAGGGGTATAGCTCATGGTCAAAACAAAAGTCCAAATGTCTGTTGGAGAGTATGGAAACTACCTAGTTGTAAGTGGGCTTTTCAGGAGTTGGTTCAACCTTTCCTGGCGACAGTGCTCTGGCCAGTGGCCTTACACGCAGGACCCGAGTGTTGCTGGTACGTATGTGCTCTCTATGGACACTTAAAAATAAAATTCCTGCTCTCCAAATGCTGGAGCATCTGTCTATTCATGGTCAATATATTTTTAGGCACATGTTTGTGCTTCTAGTTACTGGTAAAGGATTCCTCTACACAAATACTTGGGGAGAGGGTGAGTGTTTCATAGGTGATGCACTGACCTTGAGTTTGAATGGCTTTCTCAAACAAAAAAAACCAAACAAAAAAACCCCAACAAAACAAAAACCAAACAAACCCAAAACAACAACAAAAAACCAACTGAAGGCATTCTTAGCCTTAGCATTGACGAGCAATAGCTCTATCCCCTCCTGAATTCCTGTGTGTGTTCTCTTCCCTGTAGTTCTAGATTCCCTCGAGTGTTCTGTATTCAAAGTATTTTTTTAAATTCTTACTGTTCAAATCTAAGAAAACTTCCTTCCTCATTCATCAAGTAACTTGTATGAATGTAGATTAAATAGCTTATCTAGTTCTAGATAAGCTATGTCAACTTATGTTAAAAGACATAAATTCTGCCTTTCTGTCCAGAAGAGGTAAAGCTTTCACTAACTCTTAGCTTCAGCTAGGAAGAGAACAAACAGTACTTTTGTATGATCAACTTTGTTCTAGAGACATGTAAAAACTGTTGTCATAGTGACAAACCAATCTACATAATTTAAGGTGCTAGAATTTAAATTACTTGTCAGATACATATGCCAGAATCGCAGCTTCTATAAATGAATGCACTAATACGTTACACATTAAACATGTGTGACACTAGCATATAACTTTAGAAGGGCAAAGAAAACACTCTCTTGATTTAAAACAAACAAACATAAAAAACCCCCAAAAACAGAGACTCAGATCTGCTTTTGACCTCTGGCTAGGAGACGCAGTCACATACAGCAGCGGAGGAAATGCCTGACATTCTCGCCGTCCGAGCTGGGGCTTCCAGCTCCTTGGCACACTTAGATGTGTAGGTCTGATGGTTTTTCTTCTCAGTTGTCATTGCAGGCTTCTTGTCGAAGTGAATAGGGGACAGAGGAATGCCAAAAGCAACATGTCTCATCTTTCTGTTTTGGGTTTTTCTGGAATATGTATTAATTGCTTTATGAGAGTTTGGAACGTGAGTTCCTAATATCTTGTACGTTTTTAGAAGCCCAGTTAGAATATTGGTATCAAGATTTTACCACCTCAGTAAAAATACTGTGTTGTTAAAAAGCCAATCTGGATGCTTCTGAAGAAGACCACTTCAAACATCAAAAGTTGTCCAGTAAACTTGTAACTGATACACCATACTGGAATGATGGATAGAAAACAAGATATAAATTAAATACGTCTGTCAAACAGAGTTTTCTAGTTACTGTATTGTTATAGTTTGTGGGCAGTGTTGGATATTCCTTACCTGGGTAGATCATGTGTGTGGCAGAACTAAAACGGCAATCTCAATGCTGCTGCTTTTCAAAAGTCTTGCACTTGGTACTGCCGTATCAGGGGTAGAGCGAGAGCGTATGCTTCAGTCCGTGACACCCTGCTGAGCATCCCGTCCCTACCCACCCTCCCTCTGCGTGCGACTTTGCCACGACCAGGTACCTTCTGTGGGGCTCTGATGTCCTGCAAAGCAGGCAGACTGGGAGGAAGGACGAACACCTGGAGCTCACCTGCTAGAGCCTGAGAGCTGCGGGGAGCTGAATGCTGTCTGTCGTCTTGAGCTGGATCTGTCCCTGAACGAGATGCTAGCAGCCCCCAGAAGTCATGAATTAGAAGAGGAGCCCTACCTTACTCTGCTCTTCCCCTCTCTCCTACAAGCTGAAAACACCAAGTGAGCCAAGATCAAACAGGAGTGTGTGTGTGTGGGTGGGGATGAAATGAGAAAGTAATACCTATCTCTTTGGTTTTTTCCAGGCTTCTCCTCCTAGCGTTGGAGAGTTAAAATGCTTAACAGATCAGTCTGCTAATGCTGTTCCTTGTGTGACATTAGGTGTGTTAAGGGAGGAATTGAGTACTTCAGGAAAGTGGAAATTTGGGAGAACGTGTAAGTAACTGAGGGTGGATGGGACTCTGATCCTAACTGGAGCACTGTGCCTGGATAGTGGGGCTCTGTTCATTATAAAGAAACGGGTGAACTAACTGGTCACTGGTAGGTGTGAATCTCTTACAAAACGTGATACGTACAACATTGAATGAATGAGTCTGAGGTGCAGCTCTGGAGGTTCACAGAAATGAGAGTAGGAGAAAATTCTTCTCAACATGTGAAGTGTGCTGTTTTAGAACTCTTTATTACTGCATAAAGTTAGAATAACTTTATCAAGATTTTTTTTTTCTAAAGAAGTGTTTTTTCTTAGTCTTTTTCAAAACTCTGTAGCATGTTACTGAGATTGGTAGACCAGGTCTGTAGGAGCTCGCATCACAGAAGGGGATGATACACATTGATGCTGCCTGAAAACAACGTACACTCTCCTGTGCCATTCCGTCTGAGCAAGCTCTTTATTGAAATGAGGCATAAATGAGGACTCTGGCTAACCTTATGAGGATTGTCCTTTATAAGGGGCTGTCACTTACTACTGTACTCTGCAAGTTCCTTAGGTTGCAGCTGAGTTTCGACAGAGCTGTTCGTCGCTAATGTGAAGTGAGATTAAGTGAAACCTGAAAACGGAGATAAAGATGTATCTTCACAATAACGCGTCCTTGACTTCTTTTGAATGATACTGTGACGTTCCAGTAATGTGAGTAGCTTTCTACACGTAGAATAGAGCATGAATGCTCACTGTAAGAAAGCCTAACGCTTTCTGTGTGAACCATCATTGGTTTGGTTCAGGAGGCTGCAGACAGAAGCAATCCGTGTCTGGCTTTTACTCACAGTCCTACATTTGTGAAGTATTCCTTTGCCAACACACTTATTCCAACAATCTCTGTTTTCGTTCTCAATCCTAGAGACTGTTGCTGTGAAAGCTACTAGCTTGTTGGCAAGGTGGGAAAGAGAACTTTGCTTTCTACTACTGTCTTTACAGCTCCGGTCCACAAAACTCATCACTGAGTGATCAAACATGGTTTCACATCAAGGTACACGTGCACCTTTTCTCATCACTGTGGTAGTTCTTACATGCTTGTTTTACAGCTCTGCGTTGTACCGCAGAAATTCAGATCTGTGGAATACAGAGCTAGAAATGAAACTTGCTGAAACATCTTTTTTTTCCTCTTAAGTCCAGCAGAGATCTGTGAGTCAGTGCTGGTTCTGCAGTATTGGCTCACCTATACAGAGCTAGAAATGAAACTTGCTGAAACCTCTTTTTTTTTCCCCTAATAAGTCCAGCAGAGATCTGCGAGTCAGTGCTGGCTCTGCAGTATTGGCTCACCTGTGGTCTCTTGTGGCAGATCTTCCTTTTTTTCTTCTTCTTCCCCACCCCTTAAGGGGGAAAATTGTCATGGGCTGCAGCTAAGGAACTTTGGGGGGAGTGCAGGGAATGCTGTGGAGTCAGGGGAAAAAACTTGAAGGCAAAGATACAACTTGCAGCCATATAGTGCTTGTGATCTGGCTTATGTTTTGTTTTTTGGGGGGTTGGTTTAGGTTTGGTTTTTTGTTGTTTCGTGTGGGGTTTTTTGTTTGTGTGGGGTTTTTTTGTTGTTGTTCATTTCTGTTTGTTTTTCCTGGACTGAAACTAAAATACCCAAACCTATCTATTATTTACACTGGAATCTGTAGTAGAAGTAGCCCAGAAGTGCTCATAGCTTACCAGGGTTATAAAAGTTGACAAATAAGGGCTGGTACCTAAAGCATCTGTGAGGGTATAGCCTAGTAAGATGAGATCACTTCAAATTACGTTGTCAGTACTCCATGGAGGAAGCATGTCTGTCTTAAACGGAAGAGAGTTGTTTGTTACCTGGCTATGTCTGTGTGAGGTGTGTTCTCTGAACGTGCTTTTGATAAGGTTTCATTTCTTTAAAAAAACAACAACAACAAAAACACAAAACCAAACAAAACCCAACATGCAGTATGGTGCTGTGTGCTTTGTAGTCGGGTGGTTTGGACCAACCCTGACTAAGTTGAATGAGTGATGCTTCCTTTCTCATCTATGTTTTGTGTAAACAAAGACTGACCTAGTTTAGGCTTTAAAGTGCTTCTGGCTTTGAATCCCAAGTGGGAAAGGGGGCTTTTGAGTTTCTGGTCTGGCAAAAAGGGAGGTTTCTGCTAGCCACTTGCCTTAAGGAGTTCCTGCCTCTGTGCTCCTCTGTGTCCCCATCCTTGTTACCTTGCCATGACATGCTGTGGGTCCACGCTGTGAACTGGGCAGGGGAAGCCCTTAAGCTGTTGGGGCCAACAAAGATTCTTTATTGACAAACTGCGATGCAGATGGCATCGTGAGGAAACGAGGCTTTATCATTCTGCTACTCTTGTCTCTCAGTCTCTGCCTTTCCCTATTTCCTACCCATGATTACTTTTGAGACTTATCAGATTCCAGCAGTTACGACAAATGGATAGGGACCTCAAAGATATTATGGTACTGCAAGTACTGAAAATGGGCAGCTGACTATGACAGACTGTACAACATGAAATCAACTCCACTATTGGGCAGCAGAGAATCTACAGGAGCTGGAGGAGGGATGAAGAGAAATATGCTATGGCTATCTGAACAGCTAGAAAAGCTTCAATTGAAACACTCATTACCTTGGGTGCTATGGAATGCAATTCTGAAACGAAGCTGCAGGGAACCAGGCTTGGTAATTTCAATGCTAGTGAAACTATGTGTTCCCTATTCTGTTCTGTGCTGTCAAATGCTTCCAGTTTAAAAAAAATAAAAAGTTGTAATAATATGGTAGAAACAATAATTTGAGGCTCTAGATGCCACTAGGTGGCAGAACCCCTGCATCTATTTTATGGATGTTTTTTTCTGTGTCTTGATTCTTCACCTGAATATATAAAAAATACTTTTCGGCTATAGCATAATGAGAATAGACATCAGTAGGGATGCTTAGATGCTATCCTAATAGGGCTGACATTGGCCATTGTTGTGGGAAACGTGCAGGGCTTTCAACAGTCTGTATCCTTTATTGTTCAGATTCCTACCCCTTCTGAAAAGCCTGCTACTCGAAACAGTTGGTTGCATTTAGGTGTCAACACATGACTCTTTTCTTTCCCAATTTCTTGGTTCTATTGTTAATAGATCAAAAATCATAGAATGGTTTGGTTGGAAGGGACCTTAAAGATCATCTAGTTCCAACGCCCCTGCTGTGGGCAGGGATGATAAAATGATGTTTGAGAGGAATGTGTTGTAAGGACTGGTGGCAGTGGCAGGGGATGGAGATGGTGAATGGTTTAACCTGTGGTGGCAAGCATGATTTTTGAGTGTTGGAAGCTTACCGTGTTGTGGAGTGACTCCTTTCTGTTGGTGAGATGTCTGTAGCTGAATAAAGTTACCACTTGGAAACAAATGTCTCTTGAAGTGATGTGTGTTAATGACTCTCTTTAATAAGGTTCCTATTCTCTTAGTGCTAGTCTTTGATTGCAATATGCTTGTCATCCACTCAGTGTGGGAGATTATTTTAGCTTCATTTTATTGCTGTTTTGACTTACAGAGCAGCTGGGGAGGTGGCTGAGAACAGCCCAGGCATAGGCTCATTGCCTGCCTGTATTGACTAGTAGAGGGCTAACTAGGTCATGGGTGTTGGGGACATGATAAATTCTGCAAATATTATTGTACGTTTGCATATTGTAATATCTGAGGTACAGCCCTCACCTTGCATTTGGGGATACACTGGTACCAAGCCAGAAGACATCCATATCCTTGTGATCTACTTCATAAATATAGCATCTCTTCTAATGAAGACCTCGATGGATAGATGCTTAGTAATGAGTCTGATAAATACTGAATGACAAATCTAAAAGCAACAGTATGAGTTTCTTTCTTTAGGTGCTGTATTTTAGGAACATCTTCTAGATATTTCAGTTTGGGGTATTAATACTGATTAAAACTGAAGTGTCAGATTTCAAAGCAGCTTGATTAAGGTTTTCAAAAGGGGTTCCTTTCACTTAACAGAATGTGATGCCTACTCTGAATTTGGTATACAGTTGACGCTGTGCTGCAACAGTGCAGTTTCATACAGGTAATTCTGTTCACCAGTGAAGAAATATGAAGGGATACCAGGTTATTCCATTTGTTGAGTATCTGATGGTTAGTTTATAACTTTAGTTTGCAGTTCTGGAATAATCACGTGAATGAGAATGATCTTTTGAATCTAGTATCTTGGAGGAATTGTACAAGTCTCTTATTTCTCAGTAAGTCCAAATAAAAGTTTGCATGCAAAAGGTTTCTCCCCCCTTCTAATTTTCTTCTGGTCCTTCAGTCAGCTGTGCACAACCTTATTACTCTCCTTCACCTTTCTAGCACATCTACTGTGCCTACACCTAACCGTCATTCCCCCAGCTACCCTGCATCAAATCCGTCCTCTCTTCTGATGATCTTCCTGGGCATGCCCACACCTCATGGACACCTCATTCCTTCCTTCGTCCTCTGTGGATCTGCTCAGGAAATGCAAGTGCTATTGCGGCCGCCGTCCAGCTCTGCTGTACCACTTTGAGGATGTGATATGGACGTTTGGGAACTTCTGCTCTGGGTGATGCTCGGTGTAACTCACGTTCTAATCTGGGCAACGTTGGTTTGGTTTTGATGTTGTTTTCTTTTTTTTTTAAGAACATCTTAGGCTGTCAAACACAGGCAGTGTGGCCTACCTTGAAAAACTCTTTATTAGTATACATGTCTGAAGCTGGTTTGTCTTTACCATTCCTTTAAAATTATTAGTGTTTGACTGAAGAGTCTTTGTGGAACACAAAAGGGAACGTTGAAGGAAGTACTGTGAAGGAAAGAAATTCAGCTGAAAACTAGGGTAGTTTGCAGGAAGGTGCTACGTTGACTGTAGGTTTGTTTATCATGGGAAGATAAATTAAAATAAAAACCCCAAATACCAAAAAGTCATGTGTTTTTAATGTAAATGTGTTTTTAAAAATACAGTGTGCTGACAGAGGTGCTCGAAGCATCTTGGTGTTCAGAATTATGTGTATAGTTTCTCTCTTGTATCCTGTTCATGTCATCCAACTCCGTATACTCCATCCAACTCCAATGGCTACTTACAAACCAGTATCACAGAGATTGTTCAGTAGGCTTTATTTGTGGTGTAAAAGCTATGGGTATTTATGCATAATGTAGTCTTCTTTTTAAAAATTACTTATGTATAATATATGCCTTCAGTTCCTCACTTGAAGTTATTACTTTCTACTTCATATAGTATTTTGAAGATGATATTTCTTGAAAGTTTATGAGGAGGTTGGTTGTTATGGTAATAGCCATTTGAATAGCGAAAGCTTGATATTTTTTTTTTAATTAGAACTTGACATTTCTTTAAAAATTGTGCGTAGAAAGCAGTCTTCCTTTCAGAAAGAAGTGCGTTGACTCTGTTCTTCCCTGTGCAATGTTGAAAATAGCTGGTGGTTGGACCTTGGCAACTTGAGAGCTCTGATAGACGAGATCTTTGTGAAGCCTGGTGAACCTTAATACTGTCACTTAAGGTAGTATATGACCTAGCGTGCTAAACTGGTGATGAAAGCAAGTTTGTACTAAGTAGATGAATGGTGAGCAAGAATGATGCGTGGATGTAACATTCCAATCTTGTGGACTCTTTTGAAGTGATGACGATTTCTGATGAAGCAATTGCAGTGAGGTGGGGAGAATAAACTACTTAAGCAAGCCTTGGCAGCCTTCAGATGCTGAAGAGTTCAGTGTTGGCAAAGGGGATTACTGGGGGGGGAAATGTTGTGGGCATGTGGAGACACCTGAAAATAATATTTCAGTGATAATACCCTGAGTACAATTCCAAAGATAGCTGTGGAGTATTCATTCAGAGAAGCACTATTGGAGATAAAGGTGTATTTCTGTCCTATTGATGAGAGGATGACTAATGTTAAAGAGAAGTTTGCCTTTGTGGCAGAGGTCTTGCATGGGGTCCTGAGGGTTTTTTCTCTGTTTAGAGAGAGGAGCTGGAAATCCAGTGAGGGAAAATACCTGGTACTGTCAGCCTTGGGTTATATTAGGTCTTGTTTTGGAGTCTGTGAAGCACTGTATGATGTCTGCCTGTGAGACTGGGAGACACGCTTGCTGGAAGAGGGACTTGGCTTTAAAACACTGTTTTGTCCTGGCGTACAGGGTTATACTGAGACTGTATGAGTGCAGTGGGCTTTATTTAGAAGGGGTGTATCTGAATTCCTGAAACGATGATGATCCTTTAGTCATTCTGAAACGAGAGACAGAGAAGACTGACAGCGCTGGTTTGTATGTCCAGATTGTGGCTGTGGTCTTGTCAGCCTGGGGAAAAAACAGTTCAAATAAGTTTTGTGCCAGCTTCTGTATGATGAAGTTTAACTTCAGCCTTGCAGTTCTTTTTTCCAGTTCATGGTAGACATAATTGCTGACTGGGTTGTAAGTGTTTTAATTCTGCGGTATAGCTTGATGTGGGATATTCTTTTTCTGCTTACTTACGCGACTGCCTTTGGGGAGCGATGTGTTGGTCTGGTGTGTCCTGTGCCCCCTTAGGGACTGCTGTCACCCTGCACTGCTGGTTTCAGATTGCTTCTGTTGCTCTGTCTGGCCGAGAAACTAGACAATAAAGTTTTCTAGGGATGTCACACTGGGTTAAGTGAATTAGATTTGGACTGTGCAGCCAGTGGTTCTTACCAGCTCCAGCATGATCCTTTTTAGCAGGTGGATTAAGTCTATCAGCTCTGCAGTCCCTGTCTTCCATCAGTCTTGAGCCTGTGGATTCGTTGGCACTGGAGAAGGTAAGTCCCTTAAAAGGGAATTTTCTTTGGAATAAAAAACACCCCACCAAACCCAGCATTGCTTTCAGTTAGTTTTTGAGGAAGTAACTGTAAGAGTTAGTTCTGTGTATTTGGACCTTTGTCCCTAATGCTGCACCTGCTAAGCGATCATGCCGTGATCGTAGCGCCCTGAGAAGTGTTTCTCAGTGTGGCTTTTCAAGGCTCACAAAGTTTTGCAGGATCCAAGGGAACCAGAGAGTATTCAAGAGCAGTACCAAGGCTCTTCCTCCCGTGGCCCTGCTTGACTCCGTTTGCCAAGGGTGGGAGATGAAGAACAGGCTGCGGTTAATGACTGCGAGCATTTGCAGAAACTACTGCTGGCTGTTCCTCTCCTCCGAGGGGGACAGACCTGTAGCTGTTCCTCGCTCCTCTTGCTCCACGGTAGCAGAGCTGCAGCCGATACAAAGAACTGTGCAAGAACAAATGAGCCAAGCTAGAACTGTGCTTTCCAAAAGTTTTGGGATGCTCTGCTTGAGCATACAAAGGCATTGACCTCCTTCTCTGAAGGCAGTGGTAGAGTTATTTTCTTTCAAGCATAATAAGTGGTTGTTGCCTTCCCTGCCATATTAAGACTTTGCAAAAGGAATGCTAAATATACAGATATCTTGTCTCTGAAAAGGTGAATTGTCTCTTTTATAGTCATGTCATACAGTTTTCTCTGTATCGTTAAAAAATTCATAAACGGACTGTGGTTCTTAAAGTCCAAAAAAAAGATGAAATGATTGAGTCTTCAGCTTGAGAAGATACCTAGGTATTTGCGGTTCTTTCTGTTCTGCAGTGAACCTTGTGTAGGAGTGGAAGCAAAGATGACCCCTGCCTCAGTCAGCTCGCTCGCCTGCTCCCACCGCAGGTCCTGGCCGTGTAGGAATTCAGCTGCATCTCAGTTTTCAGTTCTTAATCTATAAAAACAGGAAACAACAGTTAAAAAGAGGGAAGAGCATTAAGAAAATAATGACAGATCGAGAATTTAAGAGTCGGAAGAGGGATAAGTGTTGAAAACTGTCCCTGACTCACTTTCTAGACATTCATGACAAGAGAGACCTTGGGTTTCTGATGCACACAGGGATGAAGCTTCTCCTCAGAGGATACTGAATTTTTGTCTTGCCGTATTTCCAGCCTTTTTGCCTGGAGAACAGGTGCTGAATCATGAGTGAGTGTTCAATGCAAATTATGGTATTGGTGTGCTGTAGTTTTCACTTCTGAAGCTTCTGTTGTAGCAAATATGAGATTGTTGTCATCCTTGTTATGTTGTTGGTAGCTTGATTTGGAAACTTCCTCTTGGTTAGTCAACGAACGTGATGGAAACTGTGAATCTCCTTTAGTTTTCTGGTTCATTTTATCTGTTACGGTTTTCTGCCTGTAGTCCCTTTCTTTTACATACTAACATTTGTGTTGACTTTTTCTCAGCTCCTAGAGGGAGCTTTATATTCTTAGATTTCACTTAATTCACCTCTGGAGTTAACATTTTAGGGAGAAGTTCACTATCCTCCATAATAAAAATCCTTTCCTCTCTAGTCAAGTCATCTGCTTTGTTCTGTGCTGTATTTCCCCAGCAACTATGAAATGTTCCCATTTCAATATTAAGCCAAAATTGTTCCTTGCTAATTGCATCTGGAAGTATACAATAAGTTTTCCCACCATTTATAATGCTTTTGTTTCTACACTTCCATGGTCAAGGAAAAAGAAAAATAAATTCCTAAACCTATTTTAAAAGCTTAGTCATGAAAATTTTAAAACTGTATTTAGCTTTAAAACAAACAAGCAGAAAAACAAGCAAAAAAACCCACCCCCCCAAAAAAAAAACCCAAATCAACAGTTGGAGAAGGCAGGAGAAGCAACAACCACTACCTTTTTCTTCCTATCTCTTCCTTATAGAGAAGAGATGGAAACTAAACCGAATTAATTCTCAGTATTTTGCTCCTGCATAGTCATATTTAGATCCTCTAGTATTGTGCAACCTGTCTGCTAGTTAGGTTTAATTTTTTTAAAAAGTCAATTTTCATTATTTTCTTTAAGTTTCAGGTTATATCAGAGGCAGATTACTTTTGCTAGGTCAGGAGACCTATAATATATACTATGAAAACAAATCGCTCGGAGAGCTTCCTTTCCTTTAGGTATGGTGGAAATGTCTTTAGTTGGACACTGGAGTTCCATCAGCTCCGAAGCAACCTCATTCTCACGCTTTTGCCACCCGCCTGTCCTTTTCACATGAAGATGAGTAACAGAGACCAAAGTAGTCAAAATCGGCTCCTTGCCAGTTCTTTTAATTCCTATGTGAAACATTTCATCCTGCAGATTTAATTTTTGGGGTTTGGAAATAACTTTATTAATAATTGTGACAGACCGTGGAGTAGCATTATCTTTTCTAGTCATTTTTGAAATATAAAATATTTTATGTGAATGTTGAATAAATCTCACTTTTTGTCATTAAATACTTCCCCCCCGCCTCCTCCCTGCATTGTGGGCAAGTTTTTGCAGTCTTGGTCTTCACCTGTAGCATTTCCACCACCATTTGAATTCTTTTTACTCTGACGCGTTTATGCAGACGTAATTAATTGTTTTTCATAATTCCACACTCAGCAACATTCCTTTTATAATGTGCTCCCATTAGATCTTAGTACCCAATAGTGACTCTGTTTTATTTAATATTGGGAGTTTTGCAGTTGCTTTTAGTTGTAGCATACCAATAATTTTATTCATTAAGAATCCTCTTTGGTTTATGTATTTGCGTATATAATGTATATGATTTCGGATTATCTGTTTTCATATTCTTGTCAACTGATATATTGCTGACTTAATTCCAAAATGTCGATTTTAAGTAGTATCTTTTTAAATAATATCTAAAGTCTTGCTTACAAAAAAAAAAAGACTTGGTGTCCCTGTAAGAGTTGAAGAGCAGCACTAAAATATTTTTTGGAGTAATATGATGTTGTACTCGGCCTCATTCCTGTCTGTGTATTGCCTGCCTGTTGCCTTTTACTTTCAAAGCTGGTGGTACAGGTAAACACTTCAAAGATTGAGGAAGAGGATGCACTTGAGCTCCCCTCAAAGCACTTTAGAGAGGAAGTACAACTGACCCATCAATGAAATTCTCTATACAGCAAATGCTGGTAAGTGTACTAAATGAACTGGGGAAAAAAAAAATTTCTATGACTTTTTTAATTTTAACAGTCCTGTAATAGGACTACAGTGTCTAGATGAAAATGTATGTTTGCTTTTCAAGTTGAATGGTGCTAAGTTTAATCATCCTGTCTTTAATTCTTCACTTCTCTTGTCTTGGATATACAATTGTCCATTTCTTTCAGAAAATCCAAGAAATTGCTTTCCCTAGGCTGCTGCCTTTCTTGGCTGGCTTTCTTCCTTGGAGCATATTCTTCTGTTTCTTTCTAATGTTTCTCAGCAGCACCTCTACTTATCCACATATGTTCTTAAAGCATAGCTTTTCTAGCGGAGGAGAGAATTAATCATGAAGTATCTATGGAGGCGTGTATAAAAGTGTCTTAATCTGCACTTAAATCTTGCTGATTATTTGCTAACAATGTCGAGTGTTTGTTGCACTCAAACCATTTTGAATCTTTCTGTAATCAGATTTACTTTGTCTTTCTAAGGTATGGGGATATGTGATCTGATAGTAGCTAGGTGAGTGTCAGCTGAATAAATTGTAACGGCTTTTGTCCACATGCTTAGCTTACTGCAAATGCAAATTAAAGTTTGAGTTGAGTTGGAATTTGCATTTGGGACAGAGTAAGCACCTGTCACTTTTTCTCACAACCTAGCTGGTAAGTGCTAGCTTGTTAAGACAAGGTAGTAATAGTCTGCTCTAGATAGCATATTTGTGTCCTTGGCCTCACTGGAAGTACTGAAAATTTAAAATTTCACCAGTATTACCCATCTTTGATTTCTACTCTCTCTTTATGTTTGTTCTATACAGTACTGCAATAACTATTACTGTTGCTCTAAATTAAAAAAAAATTTTTCTTCTTTTTTTATAAGCCCGAGAGAACCCTTTTAATAATACAATAGAGTTGTTTTTTTTTTTTTTTTGAAACGTCTTTTAGAGAAATTGCCCTTGTGGTAATTTCCCAGAAAAATTTACACAGGTGTTTTCAAATACTTTACATTTTGTTTGCCTCTGAATTCATCCTCCACCCCCCCTCCCGACTTTGAGGATCCTAATACGTTTTTTCTGTTGACTCCAAAGGTCTTCAGATGCTTAATTCTCAGTAGCTTCAGGTGTTAGGTGTTCATTTCATTGACTGAAAAGTTTTGTGGAAGTTTTGCTTTGTCCCCTAATGATTGTATACCAGTGGGACATGGAACTTTTGTGCACTTTTTTTTGCCTTTTTTTGAGAGCTCCATGTAGTGGGTTTTCCATCAGTAGAGGCTGGAATCATCATTTCCTTTCAGTGTTTTCAAACATGATTCTTAATGGTTTGAGTCACTGTATTTTAAGCAAACCACTACTCGCTTATCTTAGACACTTTGCTTGCATTAACAAAAGCAAAAATGCTTTCTAAAATACTAGTTGTCCCCTCTGCTGCAGAGCTATTGAACGTCCTCGATAGCATTTTACTCAGTTCAGGCTTTTCTGATGTCATTCCTGGTAAAACTCCTCCATATTATTGTTATCGATGTAATTATAGTGAACCTTGAGAAGCGAACAGGCTTCCTCAGACAATTTTTTTTTTAAAAAATTAAATGTGGATGGAAACCTTAACTCCAGTAAGGACTGAAGTAAATGAGATGCTGTCCCATGGTAGTGTTTTGGAGGCTAAGACTCAAGGGAGCTTCCTTTACTCCAAGTTAGTTTGAAACCAGAATGTAGCTGGATTCAAAGAACAGAAAACTTAAGACCTTCTGTCTGAATATTGAGAGGTAAATGCTGCTTCACAAAAGTTCACTTTCATGTACTGCTTCTATCTGAAAACATCTGGACCAAAATATCTTCCTTGAAGATGCAGAGTGATGCTTGACACATGTCAGTGTGGGTATATACTTTTTGGTAACATCATGCAAAGGGACTGAAAACTGAAATGGGAAAGAAAGAAATGCAGTGATGCCAGTTAATGGGAACTTTGATTAAAGAAAGGAACAGGCAGTGGCATGGCCGAGAATTGGATTTTTTTTAGATATGAAAACAGAAGAGAAACTAAATAGATGATAAAGTTTGACAGCTTAAGGCCTGGGTGAGAATCGAAGAGGAAAGGCTGAGGTGTGATGGTAGCTGATGTGGTGCAGAGAAAGGTCTAGGAATGGAAGTAACAGAAGAGGTGTTAATAACATAACTGATGAGGATTGATGAGAAAAGCTGTGTAAGTTGTGCAGTTCTGAGAAGAAGAAAAGAGAGAAGGTGAAGGTGGCAGTCAGTAAGAAAAATACGTCTGAGAAGAAGAAAAGAGAGAAGGTGAAGAAGGCAGTCAATAAGAAAAATCCAAACTCTGTAGCTGTGGTACTAGGCAAGAATAAGGTGGTCATGAGAAGGCTTCAAGGTGCTTGTGCTGCTTGAGAGCAGTTGCGGAGAATGCCTGTCTCTGTGAATGGAAAAGTGTCACTCTTCTTAAGGAAAATTGTTTTTCTGGATGAATTGGTGACAGGGAAAGTACAGAAGATACGACTGAGCGATGTGAAGAGTCTTAATTCTCTGAGGCAGAAAGGTTAGCTGTGGATTGGGAATTTAAGGGCTCTCTCTTCTTTTGATTTTGACAGAAACATGACATCTAACAGAAGCCAGTAATACCGCCATCCTGTAAAGTCATTGTAGTGTTAAATACCTGTTGAAGGGCTTTTGGCAGCCTGATGGTTTACAAATGTGTTCAGAGAGCATTTGATAAGATAGATACCCAGCAGTGGCAAGACACAGTTTGTCAGGGCGAAGAACCGCAGTATTTCCCACTTAGGAGCGTTTTTCCTGAGTCAAGGCATCTGTGTGAAGAAATGCTCATTCAGTTACTGTAAATAATTGTATATTGGCTGGGGGGGGAGAGAGAATGGAGGAGCATTTAAAGCAACTGTTACAAGCAATGGTTAAATGTTTGCCTGAAGGCGTTTTGTGCACTTTTCCAGTGTTTCTCATATAGTATCTACTGGGTGAAGATTTTTGAATGCATAGTGCGAGTTAAATCTTTAGTGCCCCAGAGCTTTTTTTTTGAGCTGCCGAGCTTCATGCTTAATGAGAAACTTTTTATTCAACTTTGAACTTTTGGAGGTATTCAAATTCTGGCTTCAAACTGGGAACCTTTGACTCCTGTTCAGCTGTCCTGGCAAAGGTTCTCCATTTTCTTAGGGGTGTTGGGTGGTTTTGAATGGCAGGAACAATTGATACTGCTTCTGTTCTTATTCTGGTCTTGCACAAGCTAAATGCTTATTTCCTTCCCCATTTAATATACTTCCTATTGTTCCTTTGCCACATTTTTTTTTTCTTTTTTTGCCTGTATTTTGTTGGTAACTGGGTTAACATCATTTTGGTTTTTTTCTTAAGCACTGTCTGAAAAATATGGATGCCCAAATGCAGACATCTGACTCCATTTTTACAGAGAAATGAAATTGTAACATTTTGAGTTACCTCTGTGAGGATGCCCTCCAGGAATAGTCCTTGGCAATCTGTAAAGGTCTCCATTCCTTTAAAATTCTCACCTTGGTGGGATGTTGTCTGGGCCATGTTCACCCTAAGCGTAGTGAGCTCGCTCAGTGTCTCAAAACAGTAATTCAAACAGATGCCACTTCGCTGACATGCTGTCTTTATCTCTGGATTATTTATTTGGCACACAGGATGTTTTCTGTGGTTTGATTTATTTTGTCAAATAGTGACAACTTTTTCTCATTTACTAATGTTTCTCATTTCACCTCTCTTCAGTAGCTGTAGTTGCTGGTTGCTTACAACTACATGTAACATGCTGTAGAGGACTAAAATAGGAAAAGCTAATTTTTTGAGCTTTCTGGCTTTATAGAATAGTTTCTGTAAATGGTACTACTATGTGACTATCCTTGAAAACTTTGTATCATTTGTGGGATCGGTGGGTTATTTTTAATTCTCATCTCCTAAAAGAGGCAATTTCAAAAACTTTATGTAGAGAAACTTTCTTGTAAAGAAAGTTAGCACTAGGGAAAGGTGAACCTCAAATAGAAAAATGATCTCATTCTTGTTTTCTCTCATCACCTTATGTATCATCACATCAACCTCTTGTCTGTAGCTAAGCCTTTTATACCTTTGAGTTCCACAGAGAGTATGAGTTTCAAATGTGATAATGCCAGAAAGTTTGGCAGCCGAGATGCCTGTCACCTTTACCTCAAAATAAAAACCACCTTTTTTTGATAAAGCAGTTGTAATACTTGGAAAAAGCATGTTAGAAGCATGAAATCTTATGACAACTTTGTCAGGTGTCCTCATTTTAGACAGGTAAATTGTCTTACATCAGCTCACACAGTTCCTAAAGACATTGTTTTTGCACTAGTCAATACATTTTACATTCCTCCTCTTCAAAGACTTCTGAGACTAGGTAATTTTTTCCCCTCTATACAAAGATTAGATTAATTTAGCAGATACCTATTCCTTTTTGCTGGAATTTATGAAAGTAAGTATAACATGCTTGTCCACAACCTTTTAAAAAATTTACCTGCATATAATGCAATTAAGGAATTTACTGATACACAGATACAGACAGAATAGTTTAAGATGGATTGTATTCATCGATCCTTTGTACAGTCTTTCCTCTGGAAGTTGCATTAGTAGAGGAACATAAATCCTTTCATATCAATTGTCTTCAAAGGATGGTAGCCAATATAGCTAAATACTACACATGAAGTTTCTTGGCCTAGTAACACATCATCTGATCGTAGCAGAAACAGTAAGCATCCATAATAGCAATGAAGTCCTATTCCTGTGTAACTTGCTCTGCCCATTAAGTTTCAGCTGTTCTCCTCATGTTTAGACTGCACAGATTTAGCCTCCGGTAACTGTTAATAGCAGCATTTCTTTTCTTTCTGATTTCTTTAGCAGAGGCTCCTGTTTAAGAAATGTGTGGCAGGGAAAAAGAGAGAAATCACCAACTAGCCACTGCTTCTCTCCAGTCTCCTAATGCCTCAGGCAACTATTTCCTTTTCTCTCTTCTTCGCTACAGTTTGGTGATGAGGTTTTTCTAGATTCTCCCATGCAGTTTAGGTCTCCATGCTGTGGAAATGTAACTGAGATGGAAGTGCACAGGTTGGTACTTCCCTAATGACCTTGATTGACAATTCTTTTGCTTCCTGGTAGGTGGGAGCCGTAACGCTTAGTGTAAGGACTCTGTTGTAGGCTGGAGGAAGACGACGACTGCAATAAACGGGACTACTGGTAAGTTACACTTCCTCCCCTCCCATAAAAGCCCTCAACAGTACATGGTGATTGTTCTGGAAAAATAGTTGATTCTAGATGAAAATATGTCTGTTCCTGAGGTTTCCCAGGAAACTTTGTGTTACTTAGGGACGTATCTTAAACTCTCAGCAGGTCAGAGTAGCTAAGAATAGTTGTTCCAAGCAATGAGGGTGTGAAGGGCACTCTGAATCTGAGAAGCTTCAGAGTAGTGAGGTTTTCAATCTCCAGCATGTTTCTGGATTAAAAGAGCTCAAATATGTTAGGAAGTGTATTAAAAGTAGAAAGTTCACCCTGAGCAAAAGTTATCTGACAAAATCAGATGGAAGAGCATGGTTTCCCTGTAAAAGGAATAAAGGCATTTCAAAGTTATTTCTGCTGTTTGGCTATATAGCATTTTGATGTTGCAGGCAAACATATGCTCATTAATTGAATTGCCTCTGATATGTGTTTGGAATGAAACACGTCATCCCAATACTCTTTTAAAATCTTTAAGATTTCTGGATGATGGTATGAGAGGCCTGAGGAAGAATAAGATGTTGGTGTTCGCTTATTAGGGTCAGTAAAGCCCCTAGCACATTTCTTTGTAGCCAGAGGAAGAGAAGTGTGAAACAGTGACAGCTACCGATCTTGTCCATTTGTACATGAGGAAAAGCAAGTGGTGCCACTTAAACTCGGTATCTGTTGCCCTTTGTATATCCTTGAAGAACAGGCGATGACTTGATGCTGTGTGATGAAAACGATTAGTTTTACATATAGCATCAACATTACAGCTCTCTTTCGGTGTTGATTTTCAATGGAAAGCGCATGACTGTGGTTATTGGGCTAGAGCCAGCACTAAAAATTACTGGGAAGGTTTCAGGAATCATCCTGGCTATGTTTCTATACCAAGATTGCCCCTGGCTCCCTAGTAACTTTCATAAGGCGTTAGAAAGTAATGATAGTACGTAGAAAAAAAATCTGGTCACTGTAACCTGTGAAAGTTACTGTGTTTTCCAAGTAAACTTTGCAATAGTTTTACAAGTGTAATCACAAAAGTAGGTTGCAGATGCTCGTTCATCAAATGGTGTTTGCCATCCTTCTGAGTAAGCAATGAGTTGGGGTAAATTTGTGTAACCAGAATGGAAGCTTCCAGAAAGCCTTGGATAGAGTTGGTAAGGTAGTCTATGCTGACAAAGAAATTTGCTTAGGGAGGTAAATTTTTACCTTATTTGCTGAAATTTGCATGATAATAAAAAAGGCGTTATAAACAAAGCAGAGGTACAGATGAATTACAAATGGACTATCACATGCATTTACCTTAGGACCTGGGGTATGCAAGGATAAATGGTTCATTTCTACAGGATATAAGAAAGATTTGTTATGAAGTAAAATTGCTGTCCCTTGCATCTTTTGACAGTACTTCAACAAGAATTGGAAACATTGGAGGATGAGAGATACTTGCTTTAACGGAGGTTTTTTTATATGCATGAATATAAACTAATCTGCTAATCTTTGTGAATGTCAGACTTTTCCTTGACCTTCAATTACATGGAAACGTTGCCTTCATGGGGTTTTTTAAGTAAAACACATTGATCATTCATAATTTAATACTTCCCTTGTTTTTATTGTCATCAGCTTTTGCAAGCTAGAGTTAATTTTGGCAACATTATCATGTTGTCATAGATTTCCACCCTTAATGCCTTGAAACCGTGTTAATGTCTTAAAACCATATTAATGCTTGATCAGACTTTCTTAATTTCAGCTCTGAATACTCTGGATATTTGGAGTGTTGTCTGGTAGCTCAGCAAACATAGAAAGCCAGAATATATCAAGTTTTCTGTAAGTGGGGCAGGCTTCCTTCTGGGCCTTTTGTAAAACAAATACTCTTCCTCCTCCAGTTTCTTAATCTGAAAAACACTATGTATCTCTGTGGAGCTTGATAAAGATTAGAGGGTGCTCATGTGTTTTAGTATCTCTAATAACCGAGGCTAAAGGTGAGGCTAAAGGGCCGGACTTGCCAGACTCTACAGAGAAATGGAGTTATCCCACTGTTGATTTTAGTGGACAATTGCATTTTAGTGAGGTTACAGGACCTGAAAAGAAAATAGTAACCTTGTACTGAGAAACCATTGACATCATCTTGGAGCTGTTAAGTCATAAGTCTTTAACTTGTATACACTTCTAGATGCCTGGAAGGTGAAAGGTTTTGGCTGTATGTATTGAATAAAAGGGGTGCTAAAGGCTGGCATATATGTCTTTAGCCAGTAGTTTGCTGCAAGTTACACAGTGTCCTCTTCACAAAGAGTTCATCTTTTGCACTGATGCTACTGGAAGGATGTCCAGTAGTAGTTCTAGCTAGAAACAGCATCACTCTCTCTTTTAATGTACCTAGTGAGCACCCATGCCATCTTACCGCTTCTCATTGGGAGCAAAGGGCATGATAGTCAGCTGGAAGAAGAAACAAACAGAATCAGTGCAAAACAGACAGGTCCTCTGTAGTTTTTCCCTTTTTTTGTGTGTTGTGTTGTTTTGTTTTGGTTTTATTTTTAACCTTTCTTAGGGAAAAACAACAACAAAAAAAAACAAAACCAAAAGTCTGCTTAATCACTTTCTTCCCTCTTCCTACCCATCTCTGAGTTGTTCAGAAAACTATAGAGGTAATATTCTTGCAGGTTTCTGCGCAGCCTTTCTTTCCCATTCCACTTGTTCCCACGTGTTTCAGGAAAGCTGTATTTCCCCACTCTGGCAGGAGCTGATTTTTCCTTCTCAAAGGAGCTATACAGCTATGATGAATAACTTCTACTTAGTGTGAAATGTCCCATATGGAGATGATCAAAAGACATTAACTATGAAATAGTGTATGATATGATGTGGGAGTACCATAGTTACTGATACTTCATTGGGCTATAATATAGCCATCTGACTAATAATTGATTGCCTTTAGGTGATTATTGTTAATGGTGGTGGTTATAAATTATGCATGGACCTTAAAGAGAAAAAAATCCTCCAAGACCAGAAATTGGTTTAAATGCATATTATACTTAGAGTGAGGGAGAACAAGACAACTGGTCAATTAAGAAAAACTTCTGGAATCAAAGATGAACAGATTTTCAGAAAACGCACTATAAAACAGTTGGTGAGTGATATGCACTGAGAAGTAGTATTGCAATGTGAAGTAAAAAAAAAACCACCCCAGACCTGAAATTTTCTGTAACGAAGCACGCAGCCAGCTTCCTAAGAAACTAGAAGTGCCCACTGTGACTAGTACATTGGGCTGAAAGAACGTTTGTTCCAGAGAAATCTGGCACCTAACCAAGGGGATTGTTTATAGTTAAGTAGGTAAAAGTAACTGAAGTAAGATATTTTTCAAGTGTAATGGTTGCAGGCTGCTTTCCAGGCAGCCGGATCCGGTGTTTGACCACCCTTCCTATGAAGAATGTTTTCCTTGTCTAGCTGGAACATCCCTTGCTGCAGTTTGACCCCGCTGTGCTCATTCTCCCGCTGGGCACCTCTCTGAAGAGTTGGGTGCTGCCGCCTTTGTGCCTGCCTGCCAGGCAGTTGAAGTCAGCGGTTAGATCCATTTCAGCTTCTTCCTTGAGGCTGAACGATACCGTTTCTGTTTGCTTCTCCCTCCGTGTTGTGTGATTCAGAGCCAGTTCGTCTTGGTGGCTCGTCAGGACTTGCTGTGATGCATTGGTACCTCATGCTGAGGATCCCTGAACGGTATGCCCAGTATAGTATCCCAAGTCACAGAGAGGAAATACTAATTTTCTCCAACCTGTTGGGTAAACTCTTACTCATGTAGCCTGTGTTGCTGCAAGGCCACCCCGCTGACCCATGTGCAAGCTGTTGTCCAGCAGGACCTCAGGTTGT
Source organism: Cariama cristata (assembly GCF_000690535.1). Lineage (NCBI taxonomy): Eukaryota > Metazoa > Chordata > Aves > Cariamiformes > Cariamidae > Cariama > Cariama cristata. Next base: position 23,660 of record NW_009604228.1, on the reverse strand, counting down.
CATGTGCAAAGCTGCTTTCTGACCAGCTAGCCCCAGCCCGTGCTGCTCCATTGGGGATGCTTTCATCCCTGCAGCAGTGCTTTTGTATTCACTGAACACGTCAGCCTGTTTCTCCAGCCTGTAAGGATCCCTCTGAATGATCTCCCACTTACCATCTGCTCCACATTCACCAAACCAGTCATTTTGTTGTAGGAAGTGATTAAGCATAGACTCATAGAATCATTATGGTTGGAAGAGACCTCAAAGATCATCAAGTCCAACCGTATACCTGATGCCACCATGCCTACTAAACCATGTCTGGAAGTGCCACATCTAAACGTTTTTTGAACACCTCCAGGGACGGTGACTCCACCAGTTCCCCGAGGAGCCCGTTCTAATGCTTAACAACTCTAACAGTGAAGAAGTTCTTTCTGATGTCCAGCCTAAACCTCCCCTCGTGCAACTTGAGACCGTTTCCTCATAATTCAGTCAATGGTGGCTGTTCCCAGTCACTTGCTTCATGTACCTAGAAGTGTCTTCCACAATGACTTTCCTGTGGTCTGAGGAATTCTGTATGTCCAGTTTGCTCTTAGCTGTCTCCAATTTTACCTTTCTCAGCCCTGAGATAGTCCTTCATCCTCACGAATGCACAGTGGGAGAGACCGAGGAGGGCTGGCAGTCAACCGTATTGGGAAGGACATGAGGCAAAGGAGACATAGAGTAAATTGGCATTCCCCTTATTTTTTTATTGCTAGGTCCTCCATCCGTTGGGCAGCTGCACTCTCCTTCCTTAATCTTCTCTTTGCTGCCAACACAGCCTGCAGAAGTCCTTCTGGCTTTTACCCTCACTGCCAGTTTCAAATCCAGCCCAACTTTGGCTTTCTTAATTTCATCCCCGTGTCTCTGTATTTCTCCTGAGTAGCCCAACTCCACTTACACTTTATTTTGAGTTTGCACAGAGTCAGGAATTCCTCGTTCAGGAGGCATCTGGGAAAGGTTGGGTTTATTTTAGCTGTTCACAGATTTAGGCTGTTGTATACTGAATATAACTCTGCACACTAAGAAAAGCTTGACCCTTTTTACAAGGACAACAAATTTTAAGAAGTAGTTTGCAGCAGTGGGGTTAACTATCTTTCAGGTATACAAGAAGCAGGAAAGAGGCTTTTCCAAAAATCAGCATAAAAAATTCAGTGAGAAGCATCATTGTTATCTGTCCTTGTTCCCAAGATAGTAAGTGATACATTCTCTTCCTTGATGAAGTTGTATGGAAAAAAATATTTATGGATGAAGTACAGATAAAAGCTTTAGAAAACCAGCATTTGATTTAAAAAAAAAAAATCAGATTATGAGAATTTGGGAGTTACTTGCTAATAGCGGTCCTAATTTGAATTGATGTTTTGCACTGAGAAGAATTCAGTTTTATTCCAGTACAGTTGTGAAAATCTAAAAAATAAAATTACAACAATTGTCTATAATTTTAAGTCTCTCTTCATGCTTTCCTAGTAAATTTAAACATTCAGAAAGTTTTAATGCCAATGTTTTGTACAGAACATGTGCTGTACAAGATGAAGGGAAGCAAGAGAGTGACCTTGTGCTTGGGTCCATGGCCAACAACCGTTGCAGGGCAGAGCAGCACGTCCCACAGTCAGTTCCTCAGCAGAAGATCCTGATTGGAAGGGTCTTTGTGAGGCTTCTTCCGTGGAGATGTCCCACCTTCTGTGTACCCTTGAGGAAAGGATTTTGTGCTTTGTAGCTATTCTGCCCTTTGATTTTTTACATTGACTTGGTGATCTATAGCCGCCTCCTTGTTTATGTTGGCTATGATTTATGACAACGATGTCACATTTTTTCATACTTAGTGTATTAAGTAGGTGATGGGAGTTCTGTAGGTGGTTCATGAACCGTGTAATATTAAGCAAGATAGGAAAGAATGGGTGGCAAGAACATTGAGTTTGTTTTCTCTGGTCTTGGTGTTTTTATAATGTTGTCAGTTGTTCGCTTTGTTCTTGAGGAATATTGAGGAATTAAGGAGCCTGCCTTAAGCAAGAGTTAATGTAGTAAAGCAGCATTTCAGAGGCACCTGAAGCTGAAATGCTCACCCGTATTGGAAAGCAGCATAAGTATAACGAAGGGCAGTACTAAATGCTAGAATATTGAATGCAAGTGTACCTGTGTGTTAGGGTACTGCATCAGGTTGGTAGAGTAGGGGTTTGTATCATCAATGTTCTAGAGGTGGTAATAAGCAATGTATGTATTAAAGCTTCCACATGATTATGAATTGAATAACTGTACAAGAAGTAAAGTATATTACATGTATCCAGAGAAACTAGAAATATGTAACAAGCTCTTCACTGAAATTTTTTGTCCATACTGTTTATATTTTAGAGGGAGGCAGAAGAGATTTGAAATAATTACTGAGGGGGTTGATGTCAGGGAACCAAATCTGATCATTTAATGAACAATGTCGTGATTGAAAGTCTGTTGGGATACAGCTGCAAGGACTTACTGTAATTAGGTCATTTGATGATCTGTTTAAATAGCCATTGCATACTGGAGCAGGAATAAGAGGTCTTCCCTGAAGCTCTGCAGAGAATCATCATCTCTTTCATCTTCCTTCCTTCACTAGTTTTTCCTGCTTCAAATATATATGCCTTCCATCTATCAGTATTAAGATTTCATAAATGGAAATTTTAGGTCTGGTAACTCATAATTGTTGAAACTTCATTTATCTTCTACTTTTTATAATCTCTCTCTTGCAGTGATCTCTGTGCACAGAGGAGCATATGCAGATTTTTGCAATTTCAGAACTCCTTGTATTTCTTCTTTTTAAAATGGGCATGTTTAAATGTAGATATCAGTCATTTTTAGGATAAAAATGAACAATTTATGCCTCTGACTCAACTTCTGACTCAAACTGTAACATAGTCAGATCTAGCAGTGACTTAGAATGAAAGAACATCCTGGGAACTCCATCATTCAAGGAAATTTGGCACTATATTTTTATTGTGTCCTTAAAATTGAGTTTTTCATGCAACTCTGTTGTTCATTAACTATAAATTCTTACTTCTGTGGTTTCATAACAGGAGCTTTTGAGAGTTTGATAATTCATCGTCTTAAAATCATACTCCTATTTTTAGTCTGAGGTGTTTTAGAATTTTGGCACTATATTTTTATTGTGTCCTTAAAATTGAGTTTTTCATGCAACTCTGTTGTTCATTAACTATAAATTCTTACTTCTGTGGTTTCATAACAGGAGCTTTTGAGAGTTTGATAGTTCATCATCTTAAAATCATATCCTATTTTTAGTCTGAGGTTTTTTAGAATTTAAATTCAGACCTTGCTCTAAGATGAAAATGGGCATTTGGGCTAGTTGTTTTCAGAATATGTAATAAAAGCAAGTGTGCTGGGTAAAGAATTGCTTGTATATAGATCAAAATTTGTTCTCAGAATAACTTTAACTTTCTAAAAAGAGAAGCAAAGATCCTTTTTGTACTTGTGATGGCTTTGCTGGCTTGGATGCCTTGAGGTAGAACTGTCCTGCTCCATGCTTAGAGTGAGTCTCCTAAAATACCTAAGTTTTCCCTTTAAAAATAGGGTCTGTAAGAGTACAAAATGCTAATTTAAGTCATCCTGCGTACCATAGGAACTCACGTCTGCTTGGTGAAACGTTAAAATTACTGGTTTAAAATCTCAACTATCTCTTCTGTCTTGCAGAGTTTTGCTTTCCAACCAGTCAGTTTTCACAGGCTTCCTGAGTCACAGCAGACCTTTCCAAATCCCCACCTACACCCTGGGAAGGTCCCGTTATCCTTCTCACATCTGTGCCTTGTCTGTTCACCTGTTCTCTGCTTTCTCAGGGGTCTCGTATGCACTGGGATCCTGCCTTGCTCTGTCCTTGCCTGCTGTCTCTTCCCGGGACTGCAGCAGCTTCCCCTGGCTGGGTAGGGTTAGCTGCCCCCGGACAAAGGGGCATGTTTTCCCTTCTTCCTAAGATCTCACCTGAAAGAGTTAAGCAGGCTGCACAAAGAAAACAGGCAACCTTCCTCATGGCTGTTCCACCATACTTCGTGTTTACCTAACCAAAGAGTAACTGAGTGCTAAAAGTGTGCCCCCGAGTGCAGTGCACCGCTATGGGAATACCCATGCTCGCTCTGAAATACCTGACTCGGATACTGGAAGAGCATAGCTGTCTTAACGAGCACTTGACAGCTTCATCTGTGGTGTGTTCTCTCTGCTTTCTCTCTGATGTGTCTGTATGGGAAACAGGCAGAACTCCCCAGCGACCGGCGGGCTGCCTTGGATTACCGCGGCAGCCCCACAGCGCTCACCGCTACGATGGACCACGGGGTACTTGCTTTGGGGTGAACCATAGGAAGTCTGACGTGAGCCCGTCGCCGGCTGCTGTTCCCAGTGCTGGTACGGCTCCAGAGGTGGGAGAGAGTCAGAGCTAATGCAAGGTACAATGGTAGGGCCAAGGCAACAATGTAAATCTAAAAATGAAGTATTTAAAATAAAACACATATATTTTTTTTTTTCCATTCTGACTTTTCTCTAAGACTTTGTAATAATAGCCCATTCCAAATTTTTCTGGAGGGAATTTTCAAATTTTCCTTTCACAAGGAATCATCATCTTTGGCCAAAGCTTAAATTTTCCCTGTGGCTGTTAAATACAAGGTGAACCCCCCACCAGTCTCTCCTGCCCTGAGGCCCTCTGTTCCCTTTCAGCTGGGCATAGTCAGCCATTCTGGTCTCCCACCCAGTCACCTGTCGTACTGTTTCAAAATGCATACTCACCAGCTGGTTTGGGTTGACAGCTTCCTTTTTATTGAAATGTAGCTGATAGGACTAGACAGGAATCTTGAATTTCAGAAGGTAACAATTTTAATACTATATCGTCAACGTAATCTTGTACTGCAGTCATGTGCTCATGAATAGTTCTTTTACTTTGTTTTATCCACAGTGTGTATTAAAAATGGATACTTATTATTTGTTGTGAGTTGTAGCTATCAAGTGTAGCAGTTAAAGCGATTGATCAGTGTGGCTAGTAATATAGACAGACTGGGTTTGGGTTTTGTTTGGGGTTTTTTTTGTTGTTGTTGTGAATATTTTGTTTGTGTTTTGTGTGGGGGTTTTATTTGTGACATTACCATAATGTGTGCCTGGCTGAGTGGCTCAAATTGCATTAGGGGTTATACAGATTCAAAACAGAAATATTTTTCTGTCCAGCTTGCACAGAAAGTGTGCGATGGATACCAACAAATGTCTAGTAATCTGAGGGTGGCAACCACTCTTCGTTTTGGAGAGTGTCCTTTTGTCCTTCAGTCTTGCTGTTCAACTGTCATCTTTACTTTCTCTGTTTTTTCTTTAGATTGTGGTTACAGTGAGACAGGATTAACGTATCTGGATAATTACGCTGCTTGAATATTCACCACTTGATTATTAAGCAGTGAGCAAGTACAGGTCAGTTTAAAGCACAGGTTGCTTTTTCAGGGCACTGAACTAAATGTTGCCTTAGGTATTGCTGTTAGATGTGCGCTCTACTTGTTTTAGTTTTTTTTTGGACTTGCTCTGTATGTGTAGTTCTCTTCAGTACTGTGAATACATTTCAGGGAAATTAAGGTCAAATAATACTAATTCAGAGCTCTCCGGTTCTTGGGGGTTTTTCTTGTTAATCAGTTCAAGAACCTTACCAATGATAACTAGCTTGTGCTCTTAAGAAAAGACTTCTAGATGTGTTTGGAACTTATTTTTGGAACTGGAAAAGTTCATTCTACCTTGTAAGGAAACTTCAGTGTGTTTAGTATATAAAGAGAAGTCTTATTGGTTATTTTTCTTACAATTCTGTAACAGGAGAGAAGATCTCTTTAAGTGGATTTGGAAGATGAAGGTGTAACAGATCTAGAACCTGCAAGCTAAAGCTTAGACAAAAAAAAATCTCACTAATGTTAAGGCTGGTGAAACTGTAGACTTTTTTTTATTTTTTTTTCTACCACTTGCAAAGTCAAGATCTAGGTATCTTTTTAGAAGGATTCTTGAGCTTAATTGGAGACAATAGCTGCCATGACTTTTTTGTGAATGTGTGTTAGGTCAGTTTATATAATACTGATTCTTCCTCCTGGTATTAAAAGACTTCAGGGAGCCGTATGTATGAAATATTACAAAGTTTATTTGAATGGAACGTAAAGCAAGGGAGTCATGTACATGGACTACGTTAGGAAAGACAAGAAAGTCGTCTGGACTAGTCAGCATGGATTCATACTTGACCAACTTGATAACCTTCCATGATGAAATGACTGGCTCGGTAGATGAGGGGAGTACAGCGGACAATTGTCTACTTTGACTTCAGTAAGGCTTTTGGCACTGCCTCCAATAAGATTCTCATAGAGAAGCTGATGAAGTGTGGGTTGGGTGAGCAGACAGTGAGGTGAAAACTGGCAGAAAGGCCAAGTCCAGAGGGTGGTCATCAGCAGTGCAAAGCCTGGTTAGGGGCCAGTAACTAGTGATGTACCCCAGCGGTCAATACTGGGTCCACTTCTGTTCAACATCTTTGTTAATGATCTGGATGATGGGGCAGAGTTGTACCCTTGGCAAGTTTGCTGATGATACAGAGCTGGGTGGAGTGGCTGATACACCAGAGGGTTGTGCTGCTGTCCTGAAGGACCTCAGCAGGTTGGAGAAATGGGCTGGCTGGAACCTCAGAAGAATAGAATAGAATAGTACTTAACAGTGTCACAGATTGTAATGGGATTTTTTTATTTGACATTTTTCACCAAATTGAAGATATTTTTATTATATGTATAGGATACTTCAGTAAAACTCTGGGGCTTGAATTGTTAAGGTTTGAGATTGGAGGTTGTGTGTTTCTGTCTTCCCGATTTAAGCAGAATAGTACCGCTTGTCAACCTCTGTAAGCAAGTTGTGTGCTCCAAACAAAACTTTTGCTTGTACACCAATGTTTCAGCAATGCACACCCCTGCATTGGACACAAAACTGTTGACTTGGTTTCATGGAAGAGAAAAAGAATTTTCTTTCTTTAATAAAAAAAAAAAGCCTACTAAGCCTACTTGCAAGGGCTTGTATGCCCTTTTTCACAACTGTGAACTCCTGTATAGGTCTTAGGAAGAGGATGTGTAATGTCTCTTGCCTGGCTGAAAAAGATGCAGTGTTGTATCATGCAGGGGAAATTTTCCAGGGTGGGCTCGTACTGGCATGTAAGTCAGGAAGGCACTGCCTGGGTCATGCCGTCCTCTCCTGTGAACATAAAGACTGATCATTGCTGTCAGGACTACTTTTAAAATAAAGCCTCAAGAGTTTTGCTTCTTTCAAAGAATAGTAGACTAGTAGAAACAATATCCAATTCAGAAACTGTGATAATCATGAACCCAATGTTTGGATTTCATCTGTTGTTTTCTTAGTATCTTAGTGTCTTCAAATTGCAAGTATTCTATAAAAATATTAATGATACATTTTGTAATAAATGATAGCTTTAATAGTGGTGTTACAGTACCATGGTATTGCAGCAAAATGACAATTTTCCAAAATAAATTTCACATATTTTTGAAAGGTAATGGCAATCTTCTGCCCTCAGACCTTGGAGGAGGAAGATATAGTTACTAATCCATAGAGTGTGGCTTGATTTTCATACTACCACCATTCTAATTTGGAAGAAAATGGCTCTTGGTAGTGTGTCTCGCCTCGTATACAGCATTCATTAGCATATACTCTCCCTCGATCCTGGCCAGGTTTTAATTTTAAAGTCCAACTGAGACATTCTCGGCTTGTTTCAGAAGTGTAGAAGAAGTAACCATGAAGTCTTATCTGAAGAAATCCATTTTTTTAAACAATGTTTGAAAATACAGATGAAAACTAGCTTTCTCTGCATGTGTTTACATTTTTTGGGAGGGAAGTCCCATAAAAGGTGGCATTCAAAATTACTTTTCCCAAGTAATTATGTGGCAAAAAACTATGGCGTAAGGGCAGGAGCTTTTTGCTGTAATTCTGCTTTTGGGGCTTTGTACCTCTCTCCCTGCTGCTTTCCACCAATGTCCTACTTTGCCTCAGCAATCTTTTGGTGTTTTTCTGGTTCACTGAAAGTGCTATAGAGGTCAGCATTTTGACAGTGTGAAAATCCTGACTTGCACAGTAGACTAAACCTTAATTTTCTGTTAATATAATGATAACTGCTTTAAATTCAAAAAGATGAAGGATATCATAAAGCTTTTTAGACTGATCTCCGTTGCCCCATGAAGTGCTTAATCCCCTAATTCATGGAGCTAATTTAAAGCTAAGGAAGTCTTGCAAAAGTATGGTATTTCTGTTTTTAAAAACACTTTTCATGTCACACCAGCTTGCTCTAACGAGAACTTCAGCAGGTTTTTTATCGTGTGAGAAGTCTCCTAGAGACAATCATTCCCTAACTGTCCTCCCTGAAGCCTCATGGAGGAAGGTGTGCAAATCAAGTGGTGCTCACGTGCTGTTCGCAGTATAACTTTAAAGCGTGTGCTTAAGTCCTCATCTGCCACTTGTCTGTGTTACAATATTTGGAGATTGCCAAAGCTGCTGCTTGAGTTAATGAGGGCACTTGAGCTTCTATCCCTGAAGTAGGAGTCCTTCAAGAAGCAGCTTTGTAGAAGAGCCATGAAGAGCTGGAAGCTGCCCCTTCAAGCAGCATTAGGAGCTGTTTATGCCATCTGACAACTTATGCTGGGTGCTTCCAGTATGGAGAGTTTCTTCCCTGGGCTGGTTGAACAGCTCCAGCTCCTCTCAACCCCCTTCCAACTCTTTTCATATCAACCTCTCTTAACCCCTCCACCGATCTCTTCTACGCTGAAGCTTTTACCTTTTCCCATCCTCTTCTGTACAAATTGTGGCACAACCAGAGTTCATATATAATAATTATGACTATACCTCTTCTCCCTACTTCTAGCCTACTTAAAACAGTCTTTTGTACACTGTCTAGCAGCACTGCAGCATGCTCTCAGCGGGGTTATTGGCATATAAACATAGGTTTAGTATAAAAGTTACTCATAATATTAAAAAAAGAGCAACAGGTTAAACTTCCTTTCTAGAGTATTTTGTCCTTGCATCGTACTCGATTTTTCCCATCTATCCAAAGAAGAGCCCCCAAAACTTTGCATGTTTGTTGTCAGTGCTGTATTTGTCCTCATGTTTCTCAAATGTGGAACAATATTTTAACTGCTTCCCATTTATACTGTAACAGAGTACTGCTATACATAGTAAAATACAGTGGTACTCCTGTTCTTTGAAGGGGTTGAAGATTTTTACTGGGCTATTTGGATTAGATTAGTTTCTGGTAGGTGCAATTCTGATACATTCTACTTTTGATACATTAAAAAAAAAAAGTATGGAGTTGTTGCACTGCGGTTAGTAAGGAAGCTGGGGAAGATGATGCAGGCCACCAAAGGTCTGAATTACCTTTGCAGATATCCAGGCCAGTCCATAGCATTATGTCAGCATGGGGGAACTGGGTTCACAGTTTAGATACTTCTGCTGGATGCCTCAAGTTCAGTGCATCTAGGTGGTACAGAGCTCCTGGTCAGTGTTACACAAGCTTGTGTTAACAGCTAAACATTTGACGATTGTCTGCCAACTATTTTTACTATTTTTAAAAGGCAAAACAGTATTGAATTAAAAAAAAGAAAAGAAAAATAAACCAAAAAACCCAAACCGACTTCGAACAACCCAACAGCAAAAAAGCACGTTTTCTACTTTTCTGTCTCTCAGGTCACTTAGTTAATGGCAATAATTAGATACTGGCTTTATTCCTCCTTACTTCTTACCTTTTAGGAGCTTTTTTCCTGTTTTCTAACTCTGTCGTTGTTTGACCAGAATTGGCAACAAGTTTAAAAGCTCTGAGGTAGAGGTGCTAGCAGATTACATAAGCTTGGGCAAGTAGAATAAAAAAAAATCAGCTTGCTTTAAGCTATGGCAAGAAATGCCAGTATTGTTTTTCTTCTCTCATTTCCTTGAAGAAATCCAAGTTGACATTGCTGAAATGTGATGGGTTTTCCCTTTAATAGCAAAGCCTGGGGATGAAATACAAAGAATTCTGTGTTAAAGGGCTTGTTTTGCCAGTTAGAAGCAACCAAAATATGATTTCGAAAAGAAATGGTAGTGTTAATTACACTTCATCATTAGAAATTGTCACCAAACCAGAGACTTTTGATGCTGTCTTTTTGTTGGTTTTTTCTTTTTTTTTAGTTTTTTTTCCCCCTCATGTAGTCTTTCAACACAATATGCTTTTTATTTTAAAACTTTGGGAAATACCCATGGCACTTGTGGTTGGGTTTCAAAGAAAAGCAGAGACACTTCTGAAATGTGCTTGAAATCAGGAGTTGAAGGGCAGTGGGTTGAATGGGCTTGCGGACCTACTGCCTGGGTGGCAAACAGTATAAATAGGCTATTTTAAGATTATTTTTTTTTTTGGAATTGAATAGGTCAATGCTGCTTTTTCAAAAAAAAAAAAACAAAACCAAAATAACCAAAAAACCCCCAAAACAAAAAGCAAAGCACAAAAAACCAAACCACCCCAACAACAAAAAAAAACTCTTGGCTGCAGTTATCTTGACATAGATGATTTCCAAAAAGTGAACTGTTTCCATTTGCAAAAGAAAGCAACTTATGCGGACCATCCAGGCCTAAAAAGAAGGTAGGGATTCTGCAATAGGCAAATGTGTAGGATACTGCATTGGTCTCTTGAGAATATGGAGCAGATACAGAGAACACTGGGAACAGTGACGGGTGGGGCAACCCCTTCGGATGAAAAGGGATTAATGCACAGAGTATGCAAAATAAGAGGAAATAAGCAAAATCAAGTAAATGTGGGGAAAACTGTATCTGAACAGGATTCAGTGCTAAATCAAAATAAACCTGATAAATTGCAGTGAAGAAAAAGACTTAACTTTTTTTCACAAGGAATGTGTATATATATATATTTTTTTTTAATATATGAAGTAAAAATTACTCTACCTAAAGATAGGAGAAACAGATGAACCTTCTGCTCCAGAGAGGCTGAAATGAGCCTTTTGAAATCAAATCTGAATCGAAGATGCTTCTTCCCGTTGAAGGTCTGTTTCACGTTCACCTTTTCTGACGACAGTACGTGCAGATCTCAAATAGGGTGTACGCAGGCACTTGAGAAAAGAAACACTCCCAGCAGAGCAGCCCAGCTCCTTGCAGACCTGCTGGGGTTCCTGCCTCACCGCGGTAACCGCCACGGCCGGAGAGCAGCGCTTCTTCGGCAGCAGGTTAGAAGTTGTGCAGTTACAAATGCCTTCCTCCTGCCTCCTGTTTCTCTCGTATTTTACTATTGCCTGTTAGGTGGATCTGAGAGATAATTAAGTAATTTAAAAGATTAATTGGTTTCATAACTGAATGTGCATTCCAGGGATTCTGAAATTGCAGGAAACTATTCATGCAAAAAACGCCTTTGTGTTAATTCTAATAGCTCTATAAATATGAGACCTGATTGGTTTTGTGATGGTAGCCTTTAAACAAATAACTTGTCTGACTTCAACATGATTAATTTTTTTCAACATTTAGGGTGATATTGATTGTCAAAGGTGATTAAGATGGTTTTATCTAATATTTTTCAATACAGAATTTAGAATTTAATTAAGATTTTGCTATCCAGCTGTGTTTTACATGGAGAAAATATTCTCTTTGTCTACTTATTTAATTAACAGTAGTTATTTGCAGTAGATCTATTGAAGGCTTATACTGTAGCACAGACAAGAAAGATTAGTAGCCGAGTTTGTAATTTGTTGTGCATAAACCAAATGGTATAAACAAACTCCTACATTCCTTGTCATAGAGCTTAGACTGGTAGCTTCATGTGTGTCTTTATGCTGATGGATCTCAAGGCCCAGATTGTGATCATGTGCCATAATGGATGCTACTTTGGTGCAGTGTAACCCTCTATAATTCTCTTCTGGTGTAATAGGATTTGGGGAAATGGGAGGGGAAAATATTTATATAAATAAATATCACTTGTCTTTCCCCCAAGCCCTGACTTTTTTCAGATGCAGCATGCGTGGGTTTTTATTTTGGCTTTCTCCTAGAAGGCATTAAATAATTACATAGACGTTATTGCTTTGCTGCAGATTGACATGGGTGTGGAAATGTTAGTTCATAAAATATTGATTTAATTTATTGGATGCAGCTTTCTCATACTTTCTTCTAGTTAATTTCTGTCTGTTCTTCATGAGATTCGTTTGTATTTAAACTGAATTCCTCATATAGCTGTTTATAGTTGGAGTGTTTCCAGGAATTTCTTTGGGATAAGATCTTCCATTTTATTAAAAACACACGAGGCAGTTTCTAAGCATGGGATATAGAATGTGATTTCCTTTAAAGTTTCAAACATATTTTCTTAGAATTTAGGATCCAGTGAGCTTGACCTATTTCAGCTTCCTTAAATTTAATTTTACTTTCTGTTCCATTTTGTTTGTAGGTGATCTCCCCACTTTCCTGGTTGCACAGTGGGACTTCTCCCACTGTTGCTGAAGCCCCAGATGGTCTCCTTGCAGGAGGAGCAGCCTCAGCCATTCTGTGGGTGAGTAGAGGCTGTTGGGATGGAGGCCTGGACAGTAGTGCCTCTCCTCCTACCTCTTCTTTCTTCTGTTCTTCCCAGGCAGCACGTGAATCCCCCTCAACCTTTAACTACATGGCATGTAATATTTGCATTTCCCTCCAGGTTACAGACATGGTGGAGGTCTTCTGACATATATTTTTGTCTGGTGAAAAACTCTGATCACCTCCCAGTTACGGGGTTATCAAACTGTGCCTTTCTGCAGCTCCTGGTTAATCTGTTAACTGCTTGCTTCTCCTTGCACTGAGAAAGAAGCATCTGTGCCCATGTACCTCTCAGTCTCTGTGGTTCCTTCCTTCCATCAGTAATCTTGGTCACAAAGCTAAAAGATCACCAAGTGTTACAGATTGTGGCTTGAATGTATTCTTGTGCTTCCTCTGTTTCTTCCTCTCAGTCCATCTGGCTCAGACAAAGTCCTGTTTTGTTAGTAGAAATTGGTTCAGAGGTGCGGGACGGCTACTTAAGAATGGGAGAGGGAAGAACAGACAGAACCTCATAGCTTTTTTCTTTTGTATTTTTTTTAAAACATCTTTTATGGTACTTTGTAGGGCTCCTGTAACCTGTATGTTTTTGCAAGTGGTTAGCTAAAAGAAAATCGCAGGTTGAAAACAATCTATTTATTTCTACCCCTTATTTAAGACCAGTTTCTTATCTTTTGTCTGAAGGAGTTCAACACGATACTTACTCATTGATCATGAAGCTTTTCTTGTCAGTTGGAAGTGGTGCTTGATTCAACAAGTTAGACAAGCTTTTTCAAGTAAACAAGTTTTCTCTTTCCTAAAATGATGGGATTGAAATTCTCCTTCACATTGAGTGTTACTTGGTTAGTTAGTAGGTCAGTTTAGGATTTACATAATGCTGTCTTTAAAGTAAACCACTACAGTTCAAAGGCTATCTAGTAGCTGTTAGTACTAAATGAGCATCTGGGAGGATCATATACTCAAGATTTAGCAACAATAATCTCTTAAGGCCTTTAGTAAGTGGACCCTTGAGTTTGTGGACCAGCACTCGATGGTAATTTGTGGAGACTGCAAAGGTGCCTACATGAGAGTCTGAAGAAGAAGGTGGTAAAAGGACCATTGCCATTCCTTAGCATCTTCCACCATTATTTAAAATAAAGCACCTCAAGTCCACAAAAAAGTGCTTGAGCAAGCAGAGTAGAAGAAGAGAAGACTTCTGAAAGCCTTGTCCACCTCAAAGGACATTTACTTCAGGTTTTCTGCATAAGTATTTTGGTTTACTTTATACAAAAATTGAGTATTTCAGTATTTTTAAAAGTAGTTTGTTTATTAGAATCTCTGTTCTTTTGCATAATCAAATAGTACTCAGTTTTTTATTTGAGTGCTCAGTATTTGATTTGAGTACTATTTGTTGAAATTCATGTTCTATACAAGGCTGTGGTCAATTACAGTAGACTTAGTGAATCCTTTCTCAGGGCAATGTAAGTAAAGTTATGTTAAATTCAGATTAAAAACAAATGCATTGTGTACAGAAAGTGATTAACCTTATTCATGTCAACTTGGAACTTTTCTCATTTCAAGTTGTAATTGATAGGAAAACTTTGAAGAAATTTTTTTTTGATTTCTTAAGGCCTTTTATGGCTGGTGCTGCTTCGTCTCTAGCTCTTGACCTTGACTGTACGTTACTACTTGTTATCCTTTACTTTTGCTCCTTTGAGAAAGAGAGGATCATTTAATGTGTACTGTTTGGACTGTTGTCCCATTCGGTGATAAGTAATCTATTGCTGTCATTGTATTAATATGTTAGAAAATACAGTAGATTGAAAAAAAAAAAATCAGTTACTGATACCATCTAGGGTGGTAGATCTGGTATAACAGATACTATTTGGAGATGCTCGTGTCTTGGTTTTTTAATGATTTCTGCAGAGAGCAGTAGCACTGTTGTATAACAAATGAGTGGTGATGGTGTTATGATGATATTCTAAGTGCTGACTGATATTTTTACATTTTTCTACTTGTTTTTTATGGGTCACTTGATCAAAATAGTTTCTTAATACAAGTATGAAGCTAAATGTTGTCTGCGCTCAAATTGTATTTTGTCATCCTTTTCGTCAGTCTTTTGGTTGATAGGGGTTTACAACTTGTACCTCTGTGCATTTGATCTGTTATAGAGGCTGACACATTCATTAATTTGACAACAGTAGATAACAAGCTGGTTGTAGACAGAATTTAGATGTAGCAACTAAGTTCATTTTGTTGATGACCTTATTAATACATGCATGATACCCACCAAATCTGTGAAAGAAATCCCTGGTACTCAGGTACATGTTACTACTGATTATGGGTAACTGAATTATATTTTACATAGATGTAAGATGTGTCAATGCACAAATACCATATCCACATAGTCAATGTAGCTATTTGGTGTCCATGAAAGGAATGCTCTCTGTGTTAAGAAGTGTCTGATGTGACGATTTTTGGAATTTCATTGCAGAATTATGTCCCTTCACTCTGTGTGGAAAGATCTTTGCAGTTTGAAGCTACATATTACGCGGTTATCACAAATACATCTTGAAATTGTTTTTCACTATTAGCCTGAAGACTGAAAATGGTATGAAAATTACCTTTGATGCATACACTTTTCAAACCCGCTGTAAAAATCTATGATCAGATAGAGAAACGAGCAGGTGCAGTGCTTGCAGTTACCTGCAGCGCTTGCTGCCTCGGCGAGTGACAGGAGCCACTTCTGTTGCAGGGAAATGGGCAGGTGGCCCAAACGGCTTTGGCTTGCCGAGATGCCCCTGAGGACTGGGCTCTTGACCGAGTCCGGCTTGGGATTGTTTTGAGATGGAAGTGAACAGGCCGCCCTGCCAGGTTTCCCTCCATGCAGGTGGTCTCACTCCCTGGCACTGCCTTCAGGCGGAGATCCATACCGTGGTGTTAATTCCCTTCTGTTAACGCTTCCTGCCATTAAAGGAGAATTTTGGTGTTTACTGCGCCAGTCAATAAAAGATATTTGTACAGTAGGATATTCCTTCTCAACTTTATTGCTTCCTTCACTCCGTTAAAATTCTCCCAAAGCAGGTTTTTGCACATCTGATGGTAAGTTTTGTTGTTAGCGCAAGAGCTTGTTTTGTGGTTGTTTCTACCTTCAGGCGGAGTTGTAGCAGTCTCTTCAGTTGCTCAGTCAAACAGCATCCTGGAGTGGTTGATGTTCTAGTAAGCTCTGTGTATTTTATAACACTATCATCATAAAAAAATCACAGCAGAACTTAATTTGGATAATTTTTCTCCTGTATGTGCTTTTATGGACAAAGTGGACGAGTTCATCGCTGCTTTTGTCCCGCTGATAACACTTAAGGGAGAAGGCATATGCTTGGAGCAGGTGTGCTAAAAGAAGCCGAAGCTTGCTCCGAGGGTCACGTAGGCCTCGACCCACTGGTGATTTCATTTTGCGGTGTTCTTGAGTGACTGCACCCGGCACGTTCCTCAGCACCGCGCTCTGTGGCAAGCTGGTCAACACGTTGGCTGTTTTTCTTCATTATCATGGTTGATTCTCCAAATGTAGCCACCTTCGTAAAAAGAAAGGGCTTTTTTTTGCTGCATTTTTTAGTACTGAATTTCATGCGGCTTTTGTGATGCCGTTGGTCCTGTGAGGAGGTCGAGCTCGGTTCGCAGGGGGAGTGCTTGTGGTGTTCGTGAACGGTTCTTGCTATGCAACGTTGCCTGTTTGAAGATCTGGATTGTTCTTAGATCGTTCTTAGTCTTTGCCGTGTTTTGCAGTCATGCCGTTCCTCACAACTTAGCAAATGTAATTAACTCTCTCCAGATTTATTGTGCCTCTGAATAACTCATCTGTCTTCACACAAAACAAGTGTTTCTTGTTCATTTACTTGCAGCTCGCTTCGGTGATGCCCCCAAGAGGTTCTCCCCAAGGGGGGTGTTCCTGACTACCTCTTTAGACACAATGCAGTAGGAAACACCTTTTCTTTGGAATACAATGGAGCTTTTCAGGTTGATCGGCATGTGTGTTTCTTTCTCATCCACATTTGTGGCGATGCAGAGAATTAGAACATGGTTGAAGAGATCTGAGTACTCTACGAATATATATTTCAAAGTGACGGTAGCTTGATTTTGCTGGAGATACAGGTCTGGTAGCTCTTTCCTTTCCAGTGCTTGTTTCCAGTGACCCTTTATGCTTCTGATTTACAGTTAACAATAATAAACAGGACAAGAATCCATCAAGACATAACTGTTATTAGTAGTAGCAAAATGTTTGAATAGTATTAGTAGCAAGTTCACTGATCATTTTGGTGAGTGGGTTTTCCAGGATCACATAAAGATGTTGGGGTTTTTTTTGTTGTTTGTTTGTTTGTTTTTAAAATATATTTTACAAATAATACATATATGTATATAAACTAAACTACACCTATAGACCCGTCTGACTAAAATTTGATGATATGATGTAGCACTGGTTCATAAGTCTGATGTATCAGAGCTTCCTGAAAGTATTTGGTTTTTACAATGTGAACTTCAGGGACATAAGAGGGTACTGATATACAATATGGGATTCGTGTGTGTGTTTGAGCCAGGAGAGAGGCGTCGTCTTAGGATAAGCAGTGTAGTTTATTATTTTGGGTTTTTTGCTTATTCGTATGTCAATCTTCCTACCATTTGAATTCTTAAAGAAAACAGCTAAGTAGTTCATTGCTTCTGTACCGTTTCAAAGAACAACTCTGTGCATCATCTCAAACGTTATGCATAGTTCAGCATGGTCAAAAATACATGGAGCAAAACAATATGCTTTGTGTTGAGGAAAAAAATGCCCTGATGACAGTGGAAGAGAGTTTTGGATTTTTTTTTTCCCCCCGAAGTTTAACAGTCTTAAAATAGTAGTATAGCAATTACTTTTTTCCTATAATCAATGATATTTAACTTTCTTTATTGTAGAGTAATATTAAGGCAGACAAGTTTATGTGTAATGAAACTGCTATGTACTGACTATAAAGGGACTATATATATCCAGGACTAAATACACTTATGTTATAAACTAGGGACACTTCCAGTTATCTGAACCTTATGTTTGAATGAACGGATTGATAGTTTTATTCATTAACATTTGTCTCAAAACAAGATTTAGTAATTTCTTTACTTTCTCCCCACTTTGAAATGTAGAGTAGGATATTGAGCATTGTTTGTATGTCTTAATATTTGTTTACAGCTTGAATTAGTAAAATATTTTTCCAGGTGAGTGTTATTATGAGCATGTACATTTCTACTTATATTTTCTTTTGCTCTTTAATTGTGAAGAGGTGTTCTGGCTGTACATATTAACATTAAATAATTTTAAAGCTTTGGGTTTTATCATTAATGAGAAAATGATTGGCAAAAAAATTGAACAGTAAACAGTTTTACAGCACAAGGAAAATAATTTTAGGGCAGAATGAAAATCTGAAGTCAAATTTTAAAAAATCATATTTAATCTGTACAAACTTTTAATTATTTTTTTTCTGTTGCACTATTTTTGACTTGCGATTCCTGAAGAACTGGGGGGGAGTGGAGGGAGGAAAGAGTATCTTGTTTGAAATTCGTGTTCTGAAAATTTCAATTTCATTTGATATTAAGATGGTAACTTCTAGTATGAGCTTGAAAACTTCGTTCATATATATATATATATATATATATGAACTCTAGCTGGACCATACCTAAATGGTGTTTACAGCCTCTGTTACTGGAAGTAGCATAGACATGGTGTAACATCCTGCCAATGATTTGGGGTCCGTGTAGTCATTCTGCTGTTTGGTTGTTTAGTATTCCAGAAGGTATTTCCATATCCTTCTCTTCTCTAAGAAAAACTCAGATGTTACCATCTGAGATTTGGACGGAGCCTTGTTAGTTCTCATTCTTGTCTGTTATGTTTTTATTTTGTCAAAGACATAGCTGTGCGTTGTACCTCGTTGGATTATGCAGTTTGCTTCTGTGTTCCTAAGTGTGTGTAGTGCTTCAATTATATTGTGCCTGGTAGAGTAACTATACCCGTATTTTAATGGGGAGAATGCATTTAGTCTTTAAGTACTCTCTTTCCTTTTCAGTGCTACAAATTTGCTTTCTTGAAATCTGATGCAATTATCTTGAAAGCCTGCCTTTTAAAAAAAAAAAAAGTTGTACTTCTAAGCATCTCATATTTATGAGCACTGTCTCCCTATTTATTTTCTTCTTACTATATATTTTCTTGAGTCAGCGATGATGAATCTTAAACTCTGGCAAGTTTGGGCTGGAACCAACAACGAACTACAATATTTAAAAAAAAAAAATTACAGCGGACAGCAAAGGACACAATTTTTAGTTTAGTGTTTGGTGTGAGCTAGGAGTATTAAATTGACTGTGTATTATTTGTTAGGGTGTGACTGCCTGTATGTACTCTTCTGCCATACGGTGACTGTGGGCTAACTTGTGCTGTTTGAGAGGTAAACTCCATACAATTAACTTTTACTTAAGAGCACAGAGTTTATTCTACCAATGGTATATACTCCGGGTACAGTAAGTAGTCTTAACACCTTAGTTTTGTTTATAATAGTTATGGCTTTGTTCCTGTCAATGAAGAGTTCATCAGGATTTCAACTCGTGTCATTTTGTGCTGCTCTGTGAAAATGTCTGTGTACGGAACCTGAGTTGACTTTCACTGTCACTTTTGCTGGATTGATGAAGCAAGAAAAGATTGCCTTTTAATAACTCACAATCTCGAATGGGAAAGTTTAGACTCTCCATTTTCACATTTGTTACTTAAAATATGACTTAGCAGCATGCTTTTCTACTTTCTAATCTTTTCTGCCTATTTTCACCCATACTGTTAGGCAGATGTGAGAAATTTATCTTCACTGAAAGTGTATGGGATTCGTTGGTTTGTTTGAAGCTGAATGGGAAGGTTAGAAGTCCAAAAAGCATGCCAAAAACCTTGATGCTTCCCACAAAACTTACATGGGAAGTAGTTCCATCCTCTTTGGTCCAACATCACGCTCTCCCTGTTGTATTCTTCCGCTCTTAATATTCATAATCCAAATGTCTTTGATTTAGGAACTAATAAATGCAATGACCCTTTCCTTGCTGTTTTCACTGAGAATAGATCTGCCAGTTTTTACTATTCCAGCTGTACCACTTAAAGCACAGCACTTGAGGTGTATCAAACTATTCTTTCTAATACTTTGTCAAGGCTAAAGCCTTCTTGCTCTTGATTTCATCTGTGTATTTAAGAGTGTTACTTCTGATGTTCAGTTGTTGGCAGCATCTGTTTCTCAATTTCAAAAGCACCTGTGCTTAGCTCCAGAAGAATATTTACAGGAACTGGAATTGGCAAGACTTACTTTTGTCCAGGTTCTTAGGTTAAACTACAATAGATTTGTCTAAAGTGGCTTCTGTCATTGTCTGTGGTTGAAACTGTTTTACTCTATATAAAATTATGTAAGTATTAATTCATGAAGGGATGGAAACTTGGTTTTACAATGAAGTGAAGCTTCTAATCCCTGAGCATCATAATGTGGAGGGAAAGATAGTATTTAATTCTTATTGCCTAATGAAGTAGCCTCAACTGGAAAAACTATATTCCTGTGAAATTTTGTGATGAGTACGCTCTTAAAAATACAGGTTTAGATTCATGTGCAGAAAGAGGATTTGAACCTGAGTTTCTTCCACATTTAAGGTGGTGAATGTGTGCTTACTGTAGATTTCTAAGCAAAAAAGGAGATGGTCTTTCATCATGAGACAGTGCCAGCATGTTGTAGATGCTGATCTCCAGGAGAGGGTTTAGTGCCTAGGTCCTTCAGGAAGGTCCCCTTGTGATAGTCACCACACGCCATTCTTTTCTTCATCCAGATGTTTATGAACGCCCTCTGGAACCTATACAAAATGTAAAGAAACTTAGGGAGAGACGTATACAGGGTTTTGGCTTACGCTAGACATCAGGTTGCCTAAATGCATTGTACCATGGCATGTAGTACAGGTGATCTTTCAGAATGTGATTTGAGAGAAGAGTTTTTCTTGGGTTTCTCTTTGAGGAGAGTAAACGTACAGTTACAGCCCTGCCTGGTTTCTCTCAAAGTTTGTTGCTGAACCAATATGGCACTTAGGAAGTACTTACTAAGAAGCATCACATCTTCTAATATACTTGTCTCAGAAGGAGTGGTCCAGTTGTGTAAGCACTATGGATAGCTTTGCTAACATGATACCGATGAAGTCAAGAGAGCCAGCGACAGCTGAAGATGCCACCATTTTGGTGGATTAGACCCTGAAGGCACTACTACCGTCGGTTTTCGGTACAGCCATTCTGTGTGGAACAAATATGCAAGTACGCTGGGTATGTAGTTCTATTTATGTTCATGACTAGGTCAGGACCCAGTTTTATATCCTATTTCAGGTGCAAATTTGATTTACTAGCCCTCTCAGTTATATCACTGTCTCTGAAAGTTACTTAGATAGTTACTGGGTTCTGGCTGTCTTTCTGGTTTTTGATTGTGCAT
The DNA here is from genome assembly GCF_000690535.1 of Cariama cristata. Taxonomy (NCBI): domain Eukaryota; kingdom Metazoa; phylum Chordata; class Aves; order Cariamiformes; family Cariamidae; genus Cariama; species Cariama cristata. Next base: position 2,598 of record NW_009604228.1, on the reverse strand, counting down.
ATCAAATGTGCTTTCAAGCTAATGATGAGTTCTAGTTTTTGTGCTTCTGCACGTGTACCTTTAAATGTAGGCAAAAGTATCACTTAAAAATCTTCTGTAGGCAAATGTGTCACTTAATCTTCTTAAGAGGATGGACAAGGTGTGTTAGCTTCAACTGTTTCTTTCTGCGTGCATTGTATGGTACAGGACAAAAAGGCTGTTAGAACGGCCGTGGTAGTTGCTGTGCTCTTCTCTTGCAGTCTCGGTGGCATTTTCTATCCGAGATGAGATGGGTAGGGAGCGAGTTATGACTAGCATTGAGATAATTGAGCAATTTAAATATTTTTGTCTTTAGTTGTTCAGCTCTTCACTGAACTTTAAACATGTAAATTGAAGTGCTCTTTGCTACATCTGCTTCTGGATGATTTAAAACGAAAGTGAGAGCAACAAAGTGCAATCCCAAAGCAAATCATCAGTGTAGGTTTTGTTTTCTTTGAGGTTTTTTTAAATACACTGTAATGTTCATGATTAAAAGAAAAAAAAACCCACACACACAAAAAAAAAACAAACAAAAAAACCAAACACAGCACACCAAACTTCTTGCAGTATTCTCACAGAAAAGTTCTGCCACTGGCATGCTGTGCATCGGATTTAACTTTGACATCAATGATTTTTGTACTTGGAGATAGCTGGTAAGGATTCTCTATTCATTATACTCTTTCCTTTATCGACTGTCCCTTTTGTTTTTAATATGACATTATCTGTCAAAAGAGGCATTGCTTGTAGTTGGCCAGGATATAAACCACTCAAAAAAATGTTTGCAAAGATTCATTAGAGATTTAAGAAAAAACTTTTCCTTTTTAGTTCTCTAAGGATTCAGTGTGCCTCGGACATAAGGCGGCTAAGGAGGATTTATTTCATGCAGTCTGATAGCTCTGTGTTGTCGGGTGTAAGGACTGAAAGCAAGGACAGACTTTTGTGCTCTTAGTGCTCCACTCACACTGTGGAAGGAGCTTGTTTGAACTGAAGGGAATAGGGATGGGATCTGAAGAAGGGGAAGGAAGAGTATGGAAGAGGGAGAGGGCTAGGAACGTAAACCTGAGGTGACTGGAGATGAGGGGAATGGTGGCAGGAGTTCAGAAAGGAAGAGCTGGAACAGAGATGGGAGTGATAAGACTGGTGTTTGAAGAGGAGACGGGGAGAGGAAGACCTGCAAAGGTTTGGGTCTTTGCACCTTCCATCTCTGCAATCTGAGCTTGGAGTAATTGACAAATTTACTTGGTATTTGTTAACAAGTAGCAAGTAAGTTGGGTCTTGGCTCTCTGTAATGTTGGTCCAGATAGAAATTCATAACTTGTTCAGTCTTGCAAGGTATTGTTGTTAGATATTATTTATAAACATTGTAAATCTGTGGTGAATCTAATAAATTTCTTTCCTATTGATGAATTAATGCAATTCCAAATGACTCAAATTTATATTGTATTGTAAAAATAAATGCAACTTTCTAAAAAAGACATAATCTCAAAAATCCTTGAATTCATGAGCTACAAGTAGAGCTGCATTTGGAGGGATCCATAAATACATATTTGTATACATATATGTCTTAAAAGATCTTCCTACTTCTGTGATGGAGTAAAATGTTTCTGCATTTAATTATTTACTAGGCAACAGTAGTGGGGCTTGGAAATGCGTAAACTGTTGTCCAGATTGTGACGTAGATAGAGTTGGCCCGAGAACATCAGGGAAAACATTCCTCTACTGGGAAGATACAGTATTTAGCTAAATGCTAATCCTCTTTGAGTATCTTAGAATAATCAGAGAGGGTTAATCTTTTAAGACTGCATACTTTAGGGCGGGTGAAGCCGTACCCCATGTGCGCACGCCACAGAACACAGCCTTGACCAAGGGGATAGCCCATAGCATACACCGTCGTGCTTAGCAACAAAAGCTGAGGCAGGGAAGGTTTGCCAGCACTGCTGCCGCTCCGGGGCTGGCTGGGGATCCATCGGTCGCTGTTGGTGAGCAATCCGTGGTTTTTGCATCAGTTGTTTTTACTGGTTTGTTTTTTCTTTGGGGAGTTTTGCTTTTTCTCCTTCCCTTTTTTCCTTATTAAGTTGTCTTTATCTCAACCCATGAGTGTTTGCACTTTGACCCTTCCAGTTCTTTCCCCATCCCTCTGGCGGGCAGGCTGTGAGCGAGCGGCTGTGTGGTATTTAAACTGCCTACTGGGGTTAAACCGTGACATGACTCCAGTTCATTTATGAAGGTTTATCAAAATGAAAAGTTTGGTGCTGAACATTTCAAGTTAATGTGAAGTAGTAATCTAGACTCTCACATGCTTTCAAGATCTGCTAGTGGCTTTTTGCGTTGTTTCCTCCGTACATGCTTTAAGAGTTTACTTGCTGATATTAATCTCTCTGCTCCACACAGATATGTGCTGTAAGATGAGGTTTAGGTATTGCTTAATATGCAAAGTGTTTATTTTTAATATGCAATATTCTAATGTTATGTCAGTATGTCCTCAGTAAATTTTCTTTTAAAGTCCAAGCAGTATTTCTTTTCCATTTAAAAAAATGTTGCAAGTAATTCTAATTTTAGAAGGGAAGAGAAGAGGTTCCA
>NW_009604227.1:0-41566 GCF_000690535.1 Cariama cristata | reverse complement strand
ACATCTTAAATCACAGTGATATAAAAACTTCCATAATTTTTTTTCAGAGTATTGTTTGGGTGTTTTTCTTCTGGATTTACTAAGTTTTAGAAGCATTGGACCTAAACAGTGGGCTTTCTTTGCAGAGAAAAACAAACATAATTTTTGCTAGTGGAAAGACTGCGTATTGATAAAAAACATCTTAAATCACAGTGATATAAAAACTGGGGCCTAAACAGTGGGCTTTCTTTGCAGAGGAAAACAAACTTGTAACTCTTCACACTAAACTGAGTAGGGTATGTTAAAATAGTATGAATTTCTCTTTTCTTTGTATGTATATACTCTTATCCATCCACTTACCACTGACTGATTTTGTCCTGTAATTTTTGAAAGGATGATATGTGTAAATCATTCACCAGAGATTGCCATAGAAATACCCTGAGACCATGCCTGCTCCAAGTTGAATGCTGGTCTGGTATCACCAGACTGTTGTGTATATGTTCCCAAGTTCTGTAGTCATGCCATTTATGAAGAACTGTGTACTAATATATGTGATTTTGTTTCATTAATTGCAGATTAAAATGGAGGACTCAAGAAAGGCCTTTGACACAGACTTCGATATACTGGCAGAGGATGAACAAGACCGTAAGTAGTATTACGTACTGGGAGTTCTTTAGCAAGCAGTGTATCAGTGAAGCGTTTGGAATACTATTGCAATGACCCATATCAAAAGCTAGAATTTAAGTAGGCTTTCAGTAATAAGATAAATATTCTAACTGCAAGATATATATAGACTTTTACCGCTCCCTTTTATTTAGCAAAATTAAACAGGTGAGCACAGTCATTTTTGTAATTATTAGATTATTTTTAGGTAATGTGCTGTTCACTGAGTGTGGAAATTATGCTAAATACTAACATAACTCTCACCTGAACCATTGCAAGCTCCAGCTATACTGAAAATTACTTTGACCTGTCTGTAATTACAATGTATGTTTGGACAGATTACATTGTTTGTATTCTACTCTCTCTTTGTTCATATGGAATGATTATATTAGCAGCAGTGATATTTATGCATTATTTAGTTCTTCACATAAAGAGAAACTTTATGTTCATATAATGTTGCACGTGTACTTTTTCATTTGGAATTAATGAATACCCACACCGGAAAGTAGGTGATGCTCATTTTTAAACTCAGTCCAGTCTTAACATGGTTTGAGAGTCTTAAGAAACATCTTTACACAGCTGTGCTTCTAAATTTAGGTAATGGTTTATCCTTCAGAAGTGCTGTTTGTTGTAGCCCAGGAGATATGTAGGAGGCTATTGCCACAACAGTTCAAGCACTTAAGTCTTGATAAATCACATGTTGCCAGGTTTTGCTGCTTTTTGGTTTGGTTACAAACTCTATCTGTTCTTCCTAATATAGCAAAATCTCTTTTGTGTAAGACTTTTTTGTTTTGTTTTACCCCTTAATTTTCCTCAAGTCTCTCTAGAAAAAAGGTCATATTACCTTAAATCTCTGTTATGTTTTCTTCCTAGTTTCATAATTTTCTTCTTGCTGTTGATCCTATTTAAGACGGTATTATTCAAGGTAGTTGCATGCCAGCTATTTCCTGTAACACCTGGTCAATTTTTTTTATTGCCAGATGGTTGTGATGATGCAGAACAGAGCACTGGGATGTTGCAGTAAATGTATTTGGGGGCTATTATTAGCAAAGTGTTTTGTTCACTTTTTCTTGACTTGAAGCTTCAAAGAACCACCTCTGAGACACATTTGCCAGTTACGGTCACACTACATCTTCTTGAAAGATGATAATCTGGGTTTATCATTAACATTTTGTCACCTTTTTCCAAGGTTTTTATAGCAGTCACTGGAAATAAAAGTCATCTCAAATTTCTCTGAAGTCAAATTTCACAGTTTATGCATTAAAAAAAGCCTCAATAAAATATCTCCCTCTACCCTTTGCCCACTGCTGCATGCAGGCTATTAATGTAGAAGAAACTTTTCTCATTCTAAGAGACTTTGGTGAATAATTACCTATCAGCCTAAGCTTGGTCTTTATAATCTTTTTTATTTTACTTTGGAAAACTACTCTGCAATTGTTTTTGAAGCTGATTTTGTTACTTCTGGGAACTTCTGTAAATAGAAGTTGTATGGATCAAAACGGCTCCACATTAAACTAGTTAGGTTTAGTATCAAATGGCTAATCTTGGTGCAGCAAATAACATATTCCCTGATGTGACGGAAAAAGATTGTGCACACTGCTTTGGTAAAACGTATTTTTATTACAAGTATATATTTAAAGTATAGCAATCTGCTGCATTTTATAAAGTTTTTAAATTGTCATAATAAAGTGAGGCATTGGGGATTCTCTGTCTTTTATCACCTGTTCTTTGAGCATTTTTTTCAAATATAGACAGGATATGGGGGACTTAAGGTGAGCTAGCTACAAGGACGGAGTTGTACTACTGAGTCATACCGTTTTTATTGTAGTTATGAAGAGGGAAGGGTACTGCCAGGTAGACAATGATTTCTATTTTGCAACATGTTTGTGTATCCTGTATTGAGCATACACTCACACTAGCGTGGTCCTCTGTGGTCCAGTTGTGACTTACATCATGGACCCAAGGAAAGGGGGTACTTGCTGCTGACCCATGGTGTGCCAGCCCTGCCTGGTGGTCCAGCCCCGATACATTGACATCCCTTCAAAGCGTCAGGCCCCTGGGCATGGACGTTCACCCCACGGTGCTATTGTCTTCACTATTACTTTCTAATTTAGATGGCTGATATCACTGGTCACATCACCCTAGGTCAATCTCTTTGACTTGCTCCATATCTAAAGCCAAATAATGGTGGTTATTTGGGGGACAAGGAGCTAACAGTACCCCAAATGCGTCACAAGGAAGAGAAACCTGTCAACAGTTCAACCGTACTTCTCTTTCTTTCCTGTGTGCACCTAATATCTTAGTAATGTCTTGGAGCAGGGCAGATGTAGGCCAGAGCTTTTGTGTAAACTGTCCCCCCCAAATTATCCATCTTTGGCTTGTTTTCTCAGTGCATATCAGCATCGTCTACCAAATCAGAGCTGAGCAGACATAGTCAAAGTCTCACTTATCTGCACAGTACTTCACCACAGGATGAGATGAACCTTGTTTTCTTCGTGATTCTGTTCATCTTAAAGGTGAGCCTTAAAGTAATGCGGGTAATGTTGGGTACAAAACCATGGCATTTCAGGCTTTGAATTTTATACAGAGATTATCTATGTTTTATCTGACACCCGCTTGAAAGGTGTTGGGGTAGAGAAGCGCATACAAAAAAAGAAATTTCCCATTAAATGCCATCTGTTCTGAGCTACCTGTCTGCTAGAAAAGAGAAATTGTAAACCTGACTGCTCAACACAGGTTTACAGCTTTATAGTCCCGCATCTTTTCTAAAGTGACTGGGATAGTGTGGTCACTAAAGTCAATGTATTTGTGTTACAGAAATAAACCTCTTAGTATTGACCTACGTAGCAGGCTAGTATTTTCTTGAAAAGACATGCCAAAGGGAATACAAATAAACCATAAACTTTGCATCAAGGACCCTTCTGCTCTGTCCCATTGCAGCTCTCGAGGCTGCAGGGAGGCTGCATGCCTACTTCCAGGCAGCAAGGGCTCCTGTCTGCATCTGGAAGACAACAGACCTTTCTCTCATACTTTCTTGGCACCAATAATCTCTGAGATAATGCCAGTCAGTTCTATTTGTAGTAGCATATATTCAGATCAGTAAGGTTTGGGCATAAAAAATGAATGCATGTAGTTTGTCTTGACCACTTTTCACTTGCTTGTTGTTTTTTTTTGTTAGAATATTCTTCTGCCTTTGCAAATCTGTGATCCCCTCTTCTTTTTTTTTTTTTTTTGTCCCTCCATCTCCCCTCCCTACTCTTTCTTTCTTCCCTTTGATAGTTTTGATCCAGTACAGTTCTCTCTGCCTCATGTCTGCTGTTTAAACAAAACATCTCTTTTTGAGAAGAAAAGATTCTACCTTCTGCCCTCCTCAGTAATCTTCATTTCAATTATGACTTCCTTCTCCTTCCCACCTTCTTCTTTCATATACATCGTTTTGTTGTTCCACTCACATCACGAGTCTATCTTTGTCACTGTATTCAACTTCTCCCCCCCATTCATCCCTCTCCCCTGAATATGTTTCCCCCATTCTTTCTGCTTTATCCAGAATGCTCAATGCCATCTTCTACAAGATCACTAAATCTTAATCATCCTTTTCTTTTCAGCCGCTGTCTTGTAAAGTGCAGAGAAAGGGAAAAAAATTAGCAGCAGAAAAAAAATTAGCAGCAGAATTTTAAATTTGGAGAACAGAAACATTTGCAAGAAAGGAGGTTTCCAGTAGTGTAAATTGAAACATCACACACATTGAAAATATTACATAGACGTCCTTATTTCAGAAGGCGTTCAAACATCTATTTTCTACTGTTGCTTATCCATACTATTAATTCCAGATTCGTGAATCATTTCGTAATTAGAATTAACCCAGCATATAGCCCTTCCCTTAGTTTTCAGTGCAAGTTTTCTACCATCTCCATATTGTTCCATTTTCTGTGCTTTGTACTGCAATGGAAAAGGAAGAAAATTATGCTGTTTTCTGAACATAGTATTCTTAAGAGGGTATAAGTCGACTTCTGCTATCTTTTTGCTCATTTTGACTCAGAAAAACAGTTTTCTTTTTACCATTTAAACAGTAGGACACAAAGAGATGCAGTAAGTTTAGTTTTCAATGTCTTCTTAAATTGCCTCTTTCAAAAGTCAGAGAGAAAGTACTTATCCACTTTCACGGATACTTTGCTGGTCAAAATGTCTGTATATTGAGATCAAAGAGGAAAGTTTATTTTGACCTGAGGATGTCTTACTAAAAATTACCAGTATTCTGTCAGTTCCCTCCAGCTGAAATAAAGTGCATCTTGGGTTGCGTATTTCAGTATATCTTTGCTACTACAGGAGAGATGAAGTTTTTGGCTTAGCAATAGTCCACAGAAAAAGACTTATTTGGACTATAAAAGAAGTATCTTGAACCATACCTAGAAAGATGGTAGAAACTAGTAAAGACCCTGGAGACCAGGGATGATACAGTCACTGTGAAAGGATGGATGAAAGTAGGGGAGAGGCTGTTGAAGTTCTTAACCAGCAGGTATTATACAATTCTTTAGTGGAGGGTTCTATATAATAAAAGGTATTTTAAAACATAGGTGGTAAGCCGAAACCTGTTTTATAGTTTTTACTCAGTGTGCACTGTGTCAAAGATTTGAAAGATAAATATTGAAACTGTGGCAGTCAAAGGAGATGAAGCAATTGTAAGAACTTTCTTTTTTTTCCAATGAAACGCTGAAAAGCTTTGAAACCTTCCTCTTTTTTGTTTTCCATTTTAGCTGTATCAGGTAATGAAGACAGAAATGGCAGGTTTCAATTTTGAGTCTGAAGTAAGCTAGAATCTCATTTGGAAAGTCATCAAAACTATCAGATAAAGCTTATCAATGAAGTGATGCTTTCTATGAATTTAAATATAACCTGCACAACATTTCAAACTACTTACAACCACTGACAACTTATTAGCAGTAGCAGGATCCTGAATAATGTTTCTGGCACTGTTACTGTCTAATGTAGTGCATTCAAAATGGGCATTAACATTAAATTTCTTGTACCCATGTATAGAAAATACCAACAGAACGAATTGAAATGCAAATTGTACTTTTGAGCTAATGGGAGGAGTCAATTAGTGTCAGTATTTGAGAGCAATAAGCATGCCCTCTGCTCTCCCTACCTCTCCCATCTTTTCTGGCTCTTTTGAGCAAAGCTTTGTTTGTAAAGGATTGAGCTGTCATCAAAATTGGGCAATATTGTTTTCCTTTTGTAGTGGCAAATCCAGCAGTCTTTTTGTGTACCTGCAACCCTAAACCACCACTTCCAGAGCCCACCCTTGACTCACAGATGAAGCTGGTTTAGATGTCACTTACCTCTCATCTTCCTGGTAGTTTGTCCTCTGCATCAGACAAAGCAAAATATTCTATGAGATGTCTTAAATACCTCAGAACCCCAAATCGCCCAAAATTTCTTACCAAGACACTTCAATAATTTTTTGACTGACTGGAGGAAGGTGGGGTGGGGGCAGAGGTAACGTATCTATATAAGTTTCATTGTAATGCTCTATTTTATCTTTGTTATACTTGATCTTCGGCGTGGACTTTTTAATTAATTCTTTGGAAAGTTGTTTATCTGATATTTTCTTCCTACACAGTGATTACCAATGCTTCTGCACTATTAATTACGGTTTAGGCTTCATAATCTAGTAGGGGTTTATCAAAAATATTTTTTTTGATCAAACAAGACTAAAGATTATGTACCCCAGATAAAATACATGTGATTTCCCATGAGAAGTCTTGTGCTTTTGAAGCACAAACTTCTTTTTCATATTCATGTTTTTTTCTCCTGCAGATATCTTTTTAGCTATTTAAGAAAAAAAAGGAACAATTCACCTTTAAAATGCCAAAAGTAAATGTTTCACACTTCACGTTCCTTTCTGAAAATCCTTTTTTGCCATCTTTGCCTCAAATTTTTGGACAATGATGTTTCAATTTTTTCTGCAAATAAATTGCTTTTTTAAAATATCCCACAGTTATTTCAATATACACAGGGTTTTTTTTGGCAGATTTTAGAAAGCTTACACGGAAAACATCTGTTTACAGGTTTGTGGCAGTTTGCATTCTTTATCTGATGATTTTTAGACTTTTTGTGTGAAGTACAGAACTTCTTGTAATGAAAGTATCCTTTGCTTTCCCTGTCATGCAACCTCTTTCAATCTTAGCTGTTTAGTAGAAATTTTAGGGTTTGTTTTTCTCTGTAAAAACTTTCTTAGGAAGAACAGTCTGCTCTGGCAGACTTTCAGAGGCAATTACCTTCTTCATTCCATCTTATTCAATCCTTGGAGTGCCGCCTCCCCTCCACACATTTTGCACTGTGCAAACTTCATACTATGTAGACAGCTTATAAAAGGTGAAATTAGTTATTGTAAGAAACAGATAAATGGTAATGAAAATTTATTAACCTAACATTATTATCTATATAGTAAGCATAAAAAAAAGCATGTCATTTAAGAATTAAGAGCCAGAACCAAATCTTCAATTCCAGTAATACATGATATACTTGAATTGAATTCCCTCCATGTTTTCTAACAGTATTCCAATGAAGGGGTCACTGCTCTTTCTTGCTACTGGTTTGACAGATTTCTTCTTGCTTAATGAAATACTACTAGCAATGGAGAGTTTGCCTTATAAGTGTGCTTATGTTCTGAGAATGTCTGAAATGATTCAGTGAAGGTACAATGTTCTCATAAACCATGGTTACAAAAAAAAAGCTCACAGTAAAAACCATAATTTTCAGAATCTAAGGTGTTCCCAAGTGTTTTCTATCCAGAAGAATAAAAGTTAATCCATCTAATAATTTTTCCTTTGTTATAACCCTGAACATTTCTGTAGTCTTTTTCTTAGTCATGTATTTTTAACTTTTGTGTTTAATGTGTCCTCTTAGCTTTTTAAATTTTATTGACTATCAATTTTTAATGTATTTTATGTTAAATACTGTTTTTATCAGATTCTGCTCACATATATGGACAATTTTTAAGAAAATTACTTATAGCCCATTTATTCAAAAGAAATGTAGTCCACACTTAAACAGCTTTGAAGCATCAGTATTGTTGCAGTCTGTGTATCTGCTTAATTTGGAAAATTCAGTTTATTTGTGGACTGATTTAATAATTATTAGTACCAAAATTACCCAGAAGTAACATTTCTGTTCACATGGTGAAGTGATGTGGCAATAATGAAATGCCTTTCGACTTTGGTTATAATGTTTGGATGTTCACTTCTGTCTGAAAAGACAACAGAGCAAAGACAGATAAGAAAGGAGAAAAAGCTGTATAACTTCTCTAAGGGAAGAGCACAAAAAGCTGTAATACATTTTGTAGTCCATGCATTACTTATTTAATTATTTTTAATTTTCTCAGTACAACTGTTTAGTACTTTTAATAGCAAGGAGCTCCTGCTACTTTCAAACTTTGTTCTGTTGTGAGGACACCTGTAATTTCACATCTGACCAGATGAGTGGGAGCTTGTGACTTGACAACATGTTACTAGTGGTGGTCTTTTTAAGCAATTATCTGACAGCCAGGAGGTAAGCTGAAGCTGACTGAAGCAAAAAGGATTTTTTAAAGTCAAGCCAATAAAGAAATTTTGTATTGTTATGTATTTCCTATAAATGTACAAAAGACTGCCGTTGGTATCAGATAATTGATGTTTTATTTTACGTATTCAGTTGTTTGCCAATGAATTGGGAAAAACCCCACACTTTTCTATTCTATTTGTCAACCATCAGAGGATTTGATTCTTCTTTTTCAGACTTCATATCACCTGCTGTACTACACAGACAACCACTGCTGGAAGGATCTAAAAGCTTTCTCTGTCTACCTATAAGCAGGCTCTTTCTCTTATGAGTTAACAGCTGTTTCAGGATATTTGTTATTATCTTCTGTAGACTACCTGTTGCCAATCTCATTTAATATGCATTCAACTACAGATGAAATGTGGGCAAAAATCCTTCAGACAGCTTAATAGCTCTCTGTCAATGTAGTCTTAGACTTGGGAGTGGTTATGTGAAAGTGAGCAACTACATAGGATGTAAGAGACGTTAGTTAAGGATATGTGCATGTGCATATAACCTCTGTATGTCTGTATATATGTAATATCTTTAAATCACAGAAAGTTTCTATTCTCCGTATGCTATCTCTCTTGTGACAGATTGTCTGGTTTGCAGTCAAAGTGACAGATACTCTGCAATTAGATAGTGATATTTCCCGGTATTTCAGAAATCTAAGGTATTAGGATGACTTTCACCCTCCTTGGAAATGCTGGAGATGTGGCTTTTGTTGTGAATTTCGAGGTTGGTTTAAACTGTGTTAAATGGTGTTGGGAAGTAATTTGTGGCATGTGGTGAGTTTAGATGTGTAGTAGGTGTTCCTTGAAAAATACCTGCTCTCTGTCTGTGAAGTGCTTCCCTTCACAGTTTGCTTTCAGGCTAAAATGAGCCACGTTTTTGTCATCTCCAAACTTTGATTATTTCAGTTCATATTATGTCAGTGAATTTCCTGAAAAAAGTCTAGACAATAAAAGATACCTCTGCTGTTGCAGAGCAAAACATTGAGTGCCCAAGGTCAGTTCTTCTACACAGAAACCTCTAGAATGTTTCATTAATTGAACAAAAGGAGTAGTTCACCAGACGTAGGACTGGAACAAAAATTCCATAAGTAACGAGAGATTTTGTATTTCAAGTATTTATCCTCTCCCTTTCTAATTTTTTTTTACTGTGCCACTTAGGAAAAAAAAAGAGGTATTTAAGAGATGATTCATGTCAACTACATCTTTATTAATGTAGCTTGAAGATTTACTCAGTGAGAAATTAAGCATTGCAGACTGTCATTCCTTTTTTATCACTTCCACTTGTTTGAAGGTTGCCATTAAATTTTCCTCTTCAGGCTGTGTATTTGTTAGCCAGTGGTCCTCTGTGTATTATGCTGGTTGCATACACCTCTAACTTATCTCTATTTGAAATTCACTCAGCGAGAACTACTTTCCAGTGCTTTCTATTTTTAGACCAATTTTCCATCTGCCCTGTCAAGCTGAGTGGTTGTATAAACAAAGATATGTTTTCCCAGCTTGGCTTTGATTCTCAATTAAAACACAAATACAAGGCAAAAAGCATACTTATTCATTTTTATGTATCCTGAATGTTCACACACTCAAAGTATAAATTTTCTATACAGTTTCCTACAAGTAGGCAAATATAAAATATCAGTTCCTTTAGCTTCTGTGAAGTAGTATAACTTCATAAATCTGAAATTTTCTTGTAGAGTGAAGATGTTGATAAAGGTTGGCAGGACTAACCAACCAATGCATATATAAGTGCTTTTTTTTTCCCCCAAATCCTTCTACAGGAAGGAAGAACCAGGGGAGTGGTAGATTTGCTAAAAGCTGCGATGAATTCACTTGGTTTCGCATTTTAATTTTTTTGTTTACCCGGTATGATCTACTAAAAGGGAGAGATTTTTAAAAGAAGTATAAACATTATCTTTTTGCCACTCTTCCTACTGTTTTTTCTACTGTCCTTGGCTGTATGAAAATATGAAGCAAAATGAAATTTAAGAATTCAAGCATGAAAGTGTGACTGCCGTTTGTGTTTGGCAAGTTAAGGCCAAACATCATTATCTCCTTGGTTGCTTTTGAATATTACACTTATTCTTGATAGCTCATGAGTTATAAACTTTCCAGCTTTTGATCTGCTATTCACCTTGGGAGTCTTAGCTAGAAACCACTTGAGAACACCCAATTTCAGAGTCAGTCAGTAGGAAATGTGGTGCTGTCAGGACCACGCAGAGGAATTGAAAGGCCTGATTGAGAGAGGTGCTCTTCGGGCAGTGAGCAGCCTGCCTGTCATTCAACATGACCATGGCTGCCGTGAGTGCAAGAGAACTCATTATAAATGGACTTGTTGGCAACCAGAGACATGTCGCAGCTCTTCAAAGCAAGCCGGTTATGTGCAGAGCCTGTTACAGGTAGCATAACAGCCCAGTTGGGGCAGATGGTAAATACAATTGCTGAAAAAATGGTAGGGTACTGAGGCTAATATGGAGACCTGTGGTGAATAGATACTGCTGGATCCCACAATACAGTAGGGAGCTAATCCTTCAAACCTGTGGGAGTGTATTAGCCCATGCTGGTTGGAATCAAATCAGTAGCATATTTACTTTTTACATTGTCACTTTGACAGAGCTATCACATTTCCCTAAAAATACGGGAAGGAAAAAAAAAGCTCTTACCCGCTGTGTGCTGATTTCAGTGAGCCATTCCAATATGAAGAAATGCAACAGCAGTAACCATCTGAAGAAAATGTTTTAAAAATACATCTTTCAACTAATTCAGTGCAGAAGGAGAATTAGAAATGTTTGGATTCTACAAATTTTTCTCTGCAGTTCAATCTCACAAGTAGATTACACCATGTTCAAAAAGAACTGAGATCAAACAGAAACTTTTCCTTCAACAGTGACATTAGTAACAATCTTTCTTTTCTTGTTCACACAAAGCTAGTAGAATTTGTTTGATTTGGTATGGATGAGACTTGCACTACAGGCATGGAACAAACAGCTAAGTGAGCAATTTGTGGTGTAAGTAACTAAATCAGCTTCTTGTAAAGATCAGTTGAGTGAATAACCATTGTTTCTGTTGAATAAAGCCCTGAATTATGTTTGACTTTCAGTCACTAAGAGTTTAGATTTTTTTGCGTTTTTTTTTTTAGGATCAGCTTGCTTAATGCATTTGGTAGCTTTTGTGTTGCCATGGTAGAAAACTATTTTTCATAAGGTATTTGGCTCCAGTTTCTGGGGAAAAAGGAAAATGAGGAAACTGGTCAGGAGCACTTTGTACTTCAAAGTAATGTAGTGAAAATTATACATATATTATAGTCAAGTTTCAGCTCCTATAGGCGGTGTAAGAAGAGAGTAGGTCTATTGAGTTCTTATCTTTTTTTATTATTATTAACTGAGGTAATACACTATTCTCATTCGATTTATAATCTGTGAAGATCAGAAAGTTCAAAATACACCCAAGGGTTAAAAAGCTGCATCTAAAATTTGAATGTTGAAAACAGAAAAAACCAAGAAGGCTATTTACAGTATGTAGCTGTAGTAGTAAGTATAGCTGAATTTGGCACACATCAGACACATTTATTCCATGCTGCAAGATCCAGCAGTGAATATTCAGGTGGCCCAGGTGATTTCCACGGAGCTGAAGGTACACTGCTGTTGACTAACAAACTCACTAGGTAAGGTCTGCCTTCAGATAACTAGGCAGCTGAAGTCACACTTTTTATTGCTGTATAGTGACGCTTTGATTTTCAGGTTACTTAGAAACATTATTTTGAGCAAGTAACGAATAGTTTTATTCAGATCACCTTTACAAAGTTCTCTTTGGAAAACTGAAGAAATTACTAGAACATGTTCAGGCTAGGTTTTCTTCTCTCTGAGAATTTGTATTATTGATTACATAGGAGCAGAGAAAGGGACAAAATACAAAGAAGTTTGAATGAGACAGAAATAATTAGCATTTTCATTTGATCTGTTATTTCTTGCATTTTCTTACTACTATTGTGAATTCCATCTAATCTACTATTATATGTATCTGTTCAGAAGGAGTGTAATAAGTGTCATGTATGTAAATGTTATTTGAATCTGAAGTCTCTAGAATGTCATCTGAGCAATTAAACAACATTTTTGTTGTTTAAACCCTGCCTGTGTCTTAGAAGCATAATATGGATCACATCAGAACCAGTAGAGATGCAGGATTTAAAAGCTTCCACATTTATAAAGAGAAGGGATAAAATGTAATAGAAAATAAACAAAGTTTAAAGTTATTTTATGCTGTTCAATGAAAAATAATCAATATTTGGATAATAGATATGAAAAAAACCCCAAACCCAGTAACAATTAGCACCCCTACAATCTTGAAAGTGAAAATGAAGTCTCTTCTAGTGTTTTGATTTGATCTAGGTAAATAACACTACAAAAATTTGAATATATGCAAGATTCTTTATAATGGGATTAAAAAACATTGTTTAAAATAAATTTAAAATTTTGTTAGATGAGACCTTCCTTGAGGATTAGTTAAAAATATATATAGAATTCAAAAGCTTAACTTTAAACAAATCTTTCAGCTCAATCTTTGTTTTAGGCTTCAGAGATCATGTCTCATGTAGGAAGGAGGGGAAAAAAAGAGGAAATGTAAAGGTATTAAGGAAACTAAAAACGTAAAAAAGATTCATTTAATTCCTCTAAACTTCAAGAAGTTGTTGACTGAAGGAAAAAGGTACGCTGCAAGGCAGGATTGGCTTTAAAACTCGTGGAACTATTGGTGAAATATGTGTAAGTAATAGTAACCACCTGAACGATGTTGTCTTTAAACATGTAGAAGAGGAAAAACCTATTAATTTTTTAATATTTTTATTATTCTACTATGAAAATTCACTCTGAGTACAGTTCTGATTTTTAGGCTTTAAAGACCCCACTTCAAGCAGTTTGTAGGTTCAACATTTATGTAAATAAAGGGGGGAAATCACCTTGTGTAGTGCTAGCAAATTGGAGGACTAGAATACAGCATAAAATTATGCTGAAAAAATCCATTCATGGTATTAACATAAGATTTTATAAATCTTTTATAGTAGGCACTTAAAAAATAATTATTTTCTATTACACACGGGTGCTTAACTCACCTTGATACTTCATCCTCCAGTGTGAAAGTCACATCAGTGACTCTATTTTAGTTTCTTAAAATAAAATATATAACATTCAGTAGAAGCTTTTCTTCTACCAACTTTTACACGTGATGGACATTAGAGGAGCTTCTTCCTGAAGACTCTTATGGTTTCTAGTTCTTAGTCTAATCGTTGAGCAAGAGTAGACTGCAAATCTTTATCAAATCTAAAAGATCTGTTTGAAAGAAAATCTAAAGCAGATTGATCTATTAATCGAAACTTTATTGGGCTGTTGTATTTACATGTTGATAGGGTTTTTTTACTTTATTAGGCCGTTGTATGATATTTATATGTTGGTATGTATGCTAACAACTCTATTATGCTACTGTAGGATATTACCATTGTCAGACCATCTGGAGCTGGAATATATTAGTCCCTAACTGTTGAAAAATCGTCACAAAAGGAACAAGGAGATCTGTAGTGGTACACATATGGTAGATGAGTTTCATTTGATATTAGAATTCTGGTCAACTTTGGAGATGGAGGAACTGGTTATTTGTATTAACATATTTCAGGATTGGTGAATTTAGAGCATGTTGTGGGCTTGTTTTTACATTCCTAAAACAGTCATTATAATTTCAGACACCCTGTATTTTGGTTTTTAATAGCCTGTAATAAAGCATAAGACAAGATTTTGCTGTAGGGTAGAAAAAAAATACAGAATGGGTTATGGAAATCTGCATGTGTTCCGTTGTTAAAATCTGTCATGTGGAACTTCAGTAACAGATTTATTTTGTTAATGCCATGAGGTAAATAGTGGAAGGTAAACAGAAATGATAGCTTTGACATTTCTCCTTTCTGATTCTTCCTTCTTACCATCTCTGTGAGGTATGAAATATATAACGTGTTTCATTTTTACTAAGTTTCAGTATTTTTTATACTATTAATGCATCAGTAATTCTTTATCTGTAACAATACTGTTAGAAATTAAAACTATCCTGAACACAATGGAACCAATAAACATTCCTGTTGTCTTTACAGTGACCAAAGTAATAAAAAAATAGTTTGTACCAAGAAATCATTGCTCTGGGTTACCTTCTTTATCTACAAAATAATTTAGGATATTATTTCAGTAACATGATAATTTGAATGCTTGCATACATTAAATCAAGCAAAGTATTAAAAATTCTGATTCATTCTAGAACAAATGCTGATTGTATGTTTTTATTAAGCCAACTGTAAAAAAAATTTTGAATGCCAGAGAAATTACTCCAGAAGCCAATTTAGCTACAAATTCTGAAGTAAAATAATATTTTTTTCTAATTTCTTCAGCTGAATTAACTAATTTTGCAGGAATAGGGTGTTATTAAATAGTAGGAATCATGTTAAACATGGAAGAAATTTGTAGTTTTCCCAAATCATGTCATATAAAACAATGGCCTACTGCCTTAAAAATTAAGCAAATAAATCTTACAGGTCCATATGTATACAACTAGTTGATTTGTGTTACAGGGACCTAGACTAGAGAACAACAGTGTAAATATATGCACATTTACTTATTTCCTATATTTGGTTAATATACCACCACCAGAAAAATCTCTGTAGCTTTCTAACTTCCTTTTTGCAAGTAGCATTTCAAGTACTGTGTGTACATCCCATGTACAATTCACGATTTCTTCATCTCTGATACATTACAGGGAATTTATCTCTGCTTGTAGTTGAAGAAACTATTTAAAAACTCTTAGAGATTTGTATTATACCATTTGTGAAGACTTTTCAGAGTATTTTGAAAGAATGTAACTTTAACTGTCTGCTTGCTCATCATTTCACTGAAGAGATTTTTTTGATAGCCAGAGAGTAACAAAGCAGCAATTTTTTAAGACTTATGGAACAGAAATAGATATGGTTCTTGACCACTAGTTTCCTCTTTGATCTTCATGATCTCTATCACAAACATGTGTAATCTTTTTCTTTGATTTCCATATCTTACTTGTTTTTTAAGAAAATTGTGGGGTCTCTAAGAACGGTAAGCTGTGACAAAGTGAGGTTTTTCTGAAGATAAAATAGTTAGGTATCATTCTGCTGTTGAAAGGTTAGACAGTCTCTTTCATCATATAGACCTGAATAATCTTGAATGATTACTAAGATTATTAACAATGTCATGGTACTAATAATGATTAACCTCTTTGCTCTGTTGGGGACCCTAATTTATTGAGTTCTAGTCTGATTTCTTTTGCCTTGTACAAGAAACGAAGATTTATGTATGTTACTCCTGGAAAACTGCTTAAGCTTAAGGTGGATTTGTGTGAGCTCCCTGGAGGCAAAGGTCTCCTGATGCTGCTCTATCAAAGACTTTCATAGTTGCCCCACTCGTGTTGCAGGGAAAAGCATATATTATTTGAAAGGAGATAGGTGTTAGGATTTTCTAAGTATCTGCACGATAATATCATAGAGTAGTGTACAGTTTTATCCAAAGTGTCGTATGTCTTAATTCCAGTATTTGCAACTTCCACATTTACTGAGTAAAATGAACTTTTTTGTATAATTATTTTGCTTTAGAGGAACTATTTTTAATAACTAATAACGTTAATATGCAACACAAAAAACAACTGCTGTCAAACTCTTCAAAGGATACAAAAAAGATGTAAAGCAAACTGAGACTGGATTGGAGAAGTCTGAAGAAGTTTTTTCTATTTTCTTTCTCTTTGTTTTATTAGACTAAAATAGACATGGTAATTCTAGAAATAAATTAAAATAAACAAGATTTCTTGATAAAAATTGCTGTATTTTTGAAAGTTGATCATTCTCTCAATCTTCACATTAATTCTGAACTAAATGAGGTAAACTATTCTTCAGTTTCTTGTAACTGGTGAAAATATTTATATATTGGTGAAATGCAGACTAAAACTGATGTATAATTACTAAGTGAATTTATTTAAAGAATATCTAATTTTTAACACATCAGAAAATAATTTTTCACATGTTCCTTTCCCTCGGTGCATTAATTCTGAACTAAATGAGGTAAACTATTCTCCAATTTCTTGTAACTGGTGAAAATATTTATATGTTGGTAAAATGCAGACTAAAATTGATTACTAGGTGAATTTATTTAAAGAATATCTAATTGTTAACACAGAAAATAATTTTTCACATTCCCTTCCTTCGGTGCATCAGCTTTCATTCTACTAGAAGAAACGAATTTTACTTCATAGAATAGCCATGATTTAGTAGATAAATAGGTGTACCTAAACTGACTAGATGTGCAGAATGAAAATTAATCCATCTAAGGCCTTGAAAGAAATTATTTTAGGTTCCATATAGACTGGTACTATTGTGGTGTTTCTCAAACTGGTCAGGCAAAACCTAACACTTTCTACAGTGAACTCTGTCGTGCTGGAAGAAATCTAGGAAGGAAGCAGGCACCAACATTAAAAAGGTGGTTCTGATTGTCCGTAGCTGGCGTCCTCCTCTCTGCTCTCAAAGGAGTGTTACTTGGGTAGAAGGGGAAAGCAAAAGTTTTTCAGTGGCAGAAAAATGCAATTTTCAGATAATTCTGGGGTTTAATACCTTTCAGGTTTTCTGCTTCTTCACATATTGTTTTCCTCACAGCTCCATTTTACCTCTCATATGTAGATAACGGTATACTGAAAGCAACGTTTAGAATTGTAACTGCTCTATAGGTCTTTGTGTCTTGCTTTTCATTTCTAATTCTTATTTCATTATTATAAAAGTCCATTTCATTACAGAGTTAAGTGAATTGCTGCAATTTTCCTGTGCCAAAATCTGAAGAAAAGAAAATGGCATCATAAGTTACAAATCTAATGGAAATTCTCTGTCACCTGCAAATATGGGCATTGGAGTGATGTTACAAGTAATGAAACTATCCTTCAAATAATAAGATAAAAAGCAAGAACTGGATGATAAAATTGACTTAATATCAAATCATCTGTCACTAGGGTACCTATAGAAGCAGGAGGATTTATTGATTATTTTTAATGCATACAAAGGCACAGTGATCTTGATTTTGAATAAGCTATATTTGATGAAAAAGCTAAAGAAGTTCTCTCCTAGAAAGTGACATTGCTTTGAAAGTACCTCTTTTCTCATTTAGTATAGATTATTTTTTTAATTTATAAAATTGGCGATCTATAACAAATAATCCAAGAAAGAAATACTCTCATTCTGACTCTGATAGTTTTCAGTGCATGGCTGGTTCTATTTCAGTTTCTGAGGTTTCCTGTAACTGCTAACTGAGATTTATCACCTTGCTAAAGTGAAACAGCAGAATAGGATCAACAGTGCAATCGATAATATGGCTGTTATTGGGAAGATACCATAATAATTTTTTAAATGCACTTTGCAACTTCAGTATTACACCTTTCAGCAGAGTCCACACCACTGTCAACTGTCTTGTGGGCCATCAGCAGAGTTTTAACATTCCAGTAGGCTGGGATCCAAACCAACATGGTTCTGTGGGCTGGGAAGTTCACCACTAAAGAACGTTGTTGGCAATGACAGAATTACTTGCTATGATGTGCTCGCTAAATGGACGGTTCTTAAATTCTTGGAGAACTGAAAGACAAGCGACAGTGAGCACGTATGCAAGCAAGTTGCAGTGTCCAATGTAAAATGCAAACCTAGATATGATTTTTTTAAAGAAAAAAATGTCACCTTTCATGAAATAATGTATAATTCTCTTGTGGAACAAAACTGAAGAAATATTTTCAAATTTACATTACTCTGTCAAAGTCCATAACTTCTTGCAGCCTACCGTGGTTGCAGTATTAGCTATTTGATAGACATTTCTGCTGGATATAGTTGTTCAGGGGTGCAGAACTAAAGAAATAAAAAGCATCTCTGTTTCTTCTCCACTTTTAGTATGAAAAGCATGCTGGTAGCTGCAAAGAAGGAAAAATAATAAAGTGAATCCTTCAATGGTAGCGATGAGTCTTGTGTGCTATCAACATGATGCAGAGAATCGGTGAGAGCGGGGCTGGCGCAGGCTGGCTCACAAGAGGGAAGGGTCTGTCACACACCCAGGTCGCTCACGGTTTGACCAAAGCTTCGTGATATGTTTTACTTATCTGATTTCAAGGAAAAACATGTTTTTACAGCAGCAAGAAAGAAGCTTTACGCCATGCTCTCTACTCTATAACACTTATTTTAGATAAATGTTTATCATGGAATTAATGTTTTGTGCTGATAATATTTTTATTATGCTACTCTAAAATATCCCTTGCTTTATCAGACAAATTAGTCAGATAATGAGTTATGAGAGCTTGTATAGTGCTTTTAAGAATGTGTGCCAAAGGAGTATACTGATAAAAGTAGATTACGAACTTTTTATTGTGAAGTCATGTTACCAACAAAAAAATGTATTCCAAGACGTAGGACAGATTTGAAGTATCTGTGCTGACGTACAATAACTAAGGGCCTAAAGGCATTTGAGGCCAGCTGTGTACAGGTAATCCTCAGTAAGCACTTGCAGATTCAGTTTTTAATTAGAGCCAGTTCATTTTTTAAAGTTTATTTGCTAAGAAATTTTTCTCTGCTGAGTCATCTGACCCTGGAGAAAAACAGCTGTTGATTTTTCCCAAGACAAAATTATTTTACTGCAACAGATAGATTGCTGACCCTGTTTTGAGGGTGGACAATTCTGAATAAGAGCATGTCTGTAAATGGAATATGAAATAACATATTTTCTTGTCTGTCTCATGAATTTATATCTTCAAGCTAAATAACCTTCCTCCCACAAGCATACGCATACAAACATGCCACCTGATTTATCTCAGTATCTAATCATAGGTAAAAGACATTGCTGGTTCCCATGGCAACTGCAGTTCAGTACATTCATTGACCTTTTTCTCATCAGTATGTGCCTTATTATTCAGCACAAAAAACTTCTTGTCTTATCAATATGAACTCTAATATTTATAGATCTTAATGCTTTTCCTCTGTCCAATCTAAGAAATACTACTTTACAGAAGTCCGGTCTGTCACTAGAAAACTAAATTTAAATATAAGAATTATTGGGCTGTTCTTCAATGTTATTTATGTATGCTGCATCTATTATTTGAACACACAGCAAAAGATTCTTTTTCCATCTATTTTGACAGACTCAGCTCTACAAAGAATTTATTTTATCTCTAATGTGAGAAGCTGATTCCACTGGCACTTCTGGCACAAACTTAAAACACAAAAGAGCCAGCGTGTCTATTCTTGTCTGAGAGAGATAAAATTTATTGTAGAGAGAGGAAAGAGCTACAACTATTCTGCTTTTTTTTTTTTTTTAAAACCTTCCTAATGGAAAAGAATCCAATAATGCAAGTTGCAATCCTCCCTTGTATTGCTGTGTAGAGTCTGAGCTTGAATTTAAAAAGATATTTGCCTTTCACATGTCTTTATTCTGCTTTTTGTAAAGTAAAGGTGGGCCTCTTTGTTTTCCTGGCTTAATCCAGTTTAAGTTTTAAAGCCTTAGGTGTCTGTGATTTCATTACCATAGCATGAGACTATTACACGCTTTGAATGCTTTTTTTTTTCCTTAGTATTTTATATGTATATTCAGTGTTGTGTGTATATATAGGGCAGTAATTTTATATAGCTTTTCTGTGCCTATCCATAAACAACTGATAACTTAGTATACTAAGTCAGAAGTGATGAGGAGTAAAACAATAAAATACACCTGCATTTGTATTTTTAAAATGTTGCAAATGGAAGACCACACTTTGTGAAACAATTCCAGCATTTATTGAGACACATAGATCAGTTTAAAATGTAGTCCAGACACGGCGAACCACCAGGAAAACACAATACAAAGTGATATTGTTGTTTAAAATACAGACGATGAAGGGTTTTTCTAGCTTTTTCTGTAACCTTGCACTTTAGTGCTCTCTTTCATAACTCTCTCTCACAGACAGTTGATCCAAGTTTTGTGTCTCTGTCTACATCATTTACACAAATTACTAATCTAGTGAAGAAATTCACAAAATCATGGTCTTAAAAATATATCAGGTCAGCTCAGAGATTGATTGTTTGGGTTTTTTTTTTTGAGGGATTCAAATCATGTTAAACTTTCACTCTGTAAGAGCAAAGTGAAAATCTTCTGATTTGAGATTTTAATTACTGTAATTATAATTTTTAAAAAACGATAACTGATATTCACTTCCTTCAGAAATTTCACTGCTATGAATTAGGCAATAGACATGCAGATAACCATAAAGACATTGTAAATGATTGTGTTCTCTGTTTGTTGAAGTTTGAAGCTTTCTAAGAAAAGGAGTGTCTGACAGATTCAGGCACTCTTCTCAAAAGACCTTCCAACCGCTCTATGAAACCACTACTACAGGGCTGGAAATGTCTATTCTACATTCTCCCTATAAATTGAATACACTTATTCTGCCCAATTAATATATTTTCTTCTCAAACTTTTCCCTTTCTCAGTACACAGTATTCTCTTACTAAATAATTAAACCTAACTCCTTTGTGTGTGCATGTTAGCCTGTGCTATCATTACATATAAAGATATGTGTCTTGATAAACGTGTATTTATGGTTCTCCTAGTTGAAAAGGCAACTTATACTTGCTAAATTTCCAGCTTCCTTCCATTCTTTCATAAATTCTCATAGCTTCCATCCTTTTCCCCTCCGCCTGCCCTGTGTATGACAAGGGGAATACCAGAAGCTTACTGAGGAAACTTTTCCTTCCAAATATTACTGGTTTCATAAAACTAACTGTGATATAGCCTCAGGCACCTTTGGCTCTAAAAAGTTAAAATCAAAATAAACCTGAACACATTTATGAATTTAACTAATCAACAGTCTCAGGAGGAGAAGGTGGAAAATGGATAGGAGATTAACTTTTAAATTCTGAAAATGTGCTATATATTTACACAACTCTCTGTTTAGTGGTCATCCAGTAGAGAATATGGTAATCGGCAAAGTTGCTTGCACTTTTTGGGTAGTTTACAGATTTACTGGTATTCCAGGGAGGCTGAGATAACGTTTACTCTGATCGTGTCCTGAACAGGATAACCTTTCAGGATCTCTGATCCAATAAATCCATTCTTGTTTGTACTCAGTAGCTGCCTGCCTTTGGCTGTCAGTCCTCTCTTCTCAGTCTTGCACCACATTACCGACTGCAGTCTTATCAGTCCAAACCTCCACGTCTGCTGTTCTGATAAGTTTGGTTACCAGCTATCTCCTATCTCAGGCTGCCTGGTAGGAGTTATTATGTGAGTACATGCCTGTGACATTTCCAGATTTTTATCTAATATTGTATGTGCATCAGTTGTCAGGAGTGCAAAAGGCATGTTAAGTGAATTTTAAATCAGATTAGTCACACTTATGTACAGTAATAGAGTAAAATATTCCACTGTTTCTATGAAAATGTAATGTGTCTAAAAATTTTCTATTTAAATGAAAAGCATTGTTTATTTACTTTAACATCCCCCTGATTTTTTTCTTGAAGGAAACACTTTTTTATGAATGTTTTTACCTCATGAGAGAAAATGTTTATTCTTTATATCTAATCATAATTTCCCATTTTCCAGCTTGTGTTTGTTGCCTCTCATCCTATCATCCTCTGAAGAGGATCTGGCTCCATCTTTTCTGTATGCTCTGGTCAGGCAGCTGTAGATAGTGATAAGGTCTCTGCGATTTCTCCTCTCAAGGCTGAAGAAGCCCAGCTCCCTCAGCCTGGGATGATCCAGGTCAAAAAAAATCATTCAAAAAATACTTCTGGGCCATAGACAGAGATTTTAGGCCTGGAGATTCTTCAAGCATACACTATTGTATCATATACCTCTTAGATCATATCCTTTATGTTATTCTGAATAATTTAATGGAGAAAAAATGAACATGCTCTAAAAGAGGGCCAAAATGAGAAACAAAACATTGTCAGTTCTTCAGTGCTGTTTATTGAATGCTAGGGATCCTAGAGGAAGTACTGAGTGGAGAATATACCTCATGTATCTCTAGCTTAGCAAAGTTTATTCTTCTAGACATCAGTGTAGGATCGATTGTTGATACTGAAAATTTACAGCTCTGGATCTATTTTAAGTAAGCTTTAAATTGTTAATTTGATTTCAAAATGTAGATTGCCATTAAAAAATACAGTCAAATAACTGTTGGACTCCAGATGTCCACATCTTGAAATATGGGCCAGAAATCAAGATTGTCACTTGAATGGCTATGTATTAATACGGGGGAAAAAGATTGTTAAATTGCAGCTTTCTGTAATTTTTACCTTTACTGTTCAGTAACTATTTCTTCATGATTTTTTCTCATTTCCTTTGAAATGATTCACAATCAATCATCTCTGGAAGCATCCTTGTTCCTGGAGCTATATTAAAATAAAGAGAATTGTTTGTCTTGTAGGAGGAGCAGAAAGTACAGTAGCCAGATTTCATTTCAGACCAACAGAAATAGCTTAAAATACATGTTTATAGAGGATTGCTGAAGATTGTATCCTCTGTAGCACAGGTGAAACACAGAGAAAGAAAACCTTTTTTCCTTCTTTCTTTCCTCCTCTTTTTTTCTTTCCCTCTTAATTCAGTAATTGGAGTGGCTTTTCTTTGTTTGCCTTTGCCCTAAAGATTTGTGTATTCAGGAAGAGAAGTGTTACGGAAACAAACTCCTAGCTCTAGTCAGTGATCATTCTGCTGTTTAATATATTATCTTTTGTGTCTGAATTTCCTTAGATTTCTTTATCTTATTTTTTTCATGAAGCTTTAAGTCATACATTCAACTACATAAGGTTTGTTTTGTGTGGGAAATGTGCTTTATAAGTATTATTTACCTCTTTTCACACTTCTAGTTTTTATTTATATGTTTTTCTTGCTCTATATAAGACACATGATGAAAGAGGATTTCTTGTTATTTCAAATTAAATAGAACAGAATTACAAAAAAAAAGTTTAGTCACTTGCTTCAACCCTTCTACATGGTTTATGAGATAAAGTCATCATACTTTCACCAAACTCCTTACGAAATCAGCAGAAAGTTCACTGTTGACATCTGAAAGTAGAACTCTATATTTAAAATAGAATAGAACAGAACAGAATAGAATATTTTTGATTGGAAGGGACCTAGTCTAACTGCCTGACCACTTCAGGGCTCACCAAAAGTTAAAGCATGTTATTGAGGGCATTGTCTAAACGCCTCTTCAATGCTGGTAGGCTTGGGGTATCAAACACATCTCTAGAAAGCCTGTTCCAGGGTCTGACCACCCTCTCGGTTCAAATGGTGCATAGTTGAACCATTCCGAAGTGTCCTATCACTAGGTCCCAGGGAGAAGAGCTCAGCACCTCCCGCTTCGCTTTCCCTCCTCAAGAAGCTGTAGAGAGCAGTGAGGTTGCCACTCAGCCTCCTTCTCTCCAAACTAGGCAAACTCAGAGTCCTCAGCAGTACATGCCTCCTTATAGGACATGCCTTCCGTCCTTTTCACCACCTTTGTTGCCCTCCTCTGGATACATTTGAGGACCTTCACTTCATTCTTAAATTGTAGGGCCCAGAACTGCACACAGCACTCAAGGTGAGGTCACGCTTTGGCATAAAATCTTGGAGAGGAAAAAAAACCCAAAGTCTCATCCTAAGCAAATCTATAAAATTTATTTTTAACAAGCAGTTATATTATTTGATTTACCTCCAATTTAATAATTTTATAAATCAATATTTTCTAATATATTGCTTGAAAGAGTGCATGAAGAGTAGTCTATCAACTAGGATTTATTTTTCAAGGGAAACTGTTCATACTGATTTTCAGTTGCTCTTTAAGATATATTCCAACTGTAATCTTATTTTAAAGCTGTTTTTAAATAAAATTTTTGAGATAAATTTTTTCTTTTTTTTTTTTTACAAATATGCACATTAATTTTGAATGCAAGATATGCTTTCTGTTATTATTATTCATGGTTAATTGTTGATGTTGCAAAGGCAAACTGATAAAAAAGTTACCTTGAATTTTTTTTTTTATATACAGCTGAAGCCTGCAACTTAAAAATTAGGGTTTTATTCTTCCTCACGATGAAGCCTGCTAACTACCTTCACAGCGGATGTTTCATTAGGGTGCTGAAGGCACTCAGAGTGTTACATACAGATTGCGAGAGCACAGAAATCTGTTAATAATGCTTTCTTTTCAAAATCTCTTGAGTATGTCTGTCTTTGATTTTTTCTTTTTTTTTTTTTTTTTTCTGTTTAGTAATCCTCTGAGACAAGAAAAGAAACTTAAAGAGTATTATCTTTGATGGACAAAAGGAAGGAGAGAATATTAAAAAAAAAGAAGGAAACTTTTTACCTCCCTGGTTGCTGAGTGTAGCACTTTGGAGCAAAAGATACTTCTGTCTTGAAAACCGGAGGTAATCCATGTGACAAATGGTTCTGCTTTTGAAAAAGCAATTTTAAGATAAGGAAGATTTTAAAGAAATATCCAACAATTCTACTGCAGTTATGCTGATTCTGCTATTAACAGATGAATGCTGTAATAGAACAATAACAAAAACATGTGTCGAGTTATAAAATGTAAACCTATCCAGAACTTTGTCCTCTGACAACATAGTGAAACCCACATAGCAGACCTACTAAACAAGAAAAAATATAGGACCACAGCCCTGAATTTCATGAGAGCAGAATTCAACCCTTTCAGAGATCTACTTGGAAGAATCCTAAGCGATATGGCCCTGGAGAGAAGAAGGGTCCAGGAAAACCAGTTGATGTTTAAAGATCACTTGCTCCAGGCTCAAGAAAGTTCCACCTCAATAAGCATATAATCAAACAAAGACAGGAGATGGCCTGCATAGATAAGCAAGGAGCTCCTACTTCAACTCAGACATAAAATGTAGTGTACAAGAACAGGAAGCATCGGCGGTAGATCCAGCAGGAATATAAAAATGTTTTCCAATCATTCAGGGATGAGGTTAGGAAAGCCAAGGCAAGCTTGGAGTTAAATCTGGCAAGGGATGTGAAAGGGAAGGTTAAAGGACTCTTGAATTACCTAAACAGCAGAAGACAACCAGGGAAAATGTGGGTCTGCTGCTGAATGGGGCAGGGGACTGCTGACAAATGAAACGAAGGCCAATGTACTCAGTGCTTTTTTTGCCTCAATATTTACCAACAAGACCAGTCTTTAGGAATGCTGGGTCTCTGAGACCAACGGGAAAGTCTGAAGCAAGGAGGACTTACACTTGATGGAAGAGAATCAGGTGAGGGACAATTTAAATAAGCTGGATAGATGTCTGTGGGGACTGACAGGTCGCACCCATAAATGCTAAGGGAGCTGGCTGATGTCACTGCAAGGCTATTCTCAACTATCTTTGAAAGGTCATGGCAACTGGGGGAGGTTCCTGAAGACTGAGAGAGCAAATGTCATTCCTTCCCTCAAGGTGAGCAAGAAGGAAGATTCAGGGAACTACAGGTTGGCCAGCCTCACCTCAGTCCCTAGGAAGGTGATGGAGAAAATCCTCCAGAAAGGCATTTCCAAACATATGAAGGACAAGAATGGGGTTGGGAGTAGTCAGCAGGGGTTTGTAAAAGGGAAGTCATGCAAGATAGCCTACAATGAGATTGGTTAGCTTGACAGACAAGAGGAGAGAAGCGTGTGTTGTTCACCTCAACTTCAGTAAGACATTTGCCACCTTTTCCCACAACAACGTCATAGACAAGTTGACAAAATACTGGTTAAATAAGTGGACAATAATATGGACTGAGAATTGGCTGAGCAGTCAGGTGTAAAAGGCTGCGATCAGTGGCACAAAGTCCAATTGGAGGGAAATCCCTAGTGGTGTACCCTGGGGTCAATACTAGGGCCAATACTATCTAAGGTCTTCAGACAGAGTGAAGCTTCAGCAAGTAAGTAGATGATGCAAAACTGAGAGGTGCGGCTGGTACACCAGAGGGTTGTGCTGCCATCCAGAGAGTCCTGGACAAACTGAAGAACTGGGCAGAGAGAAATCTGGTTAAGTTCAACCAGGGGAAACGCTGTGTCCTGCGCTGGTGGCAAAATAACATCAAATCCTAATACTGTCTGGTGGCTGATTGACTGGAAAACAGCTCTGCAGAGAAGGACCTTGGAGTCCAACCTGACCACGAGCCAGCAATGTACCCTTGCAGCAAAGGGGGACAACAGCCTTCTGGGCTGCTTTAGCCAGTGTTGACAGCAGGGAGAAGGGAGGTCATCCTTCCCCTCTGCTCCGTGCTAGTAAGGCCACATCTGGAGTGCTGTGTCCAGTTCTGGGCTCCAGTACAAGAGACATGGACTTAAACTGGAATCATAGAAGTATAGAATGGTTTGGGTTGGAAGGGACATTAAGGATCATCTCATTCTGACCCCCCTGCCATGGGCAGGGACACCTTCTGCTAGACCAGGTTGCTCAAAGCCACATCCAACCGGGCCTTGAACACTTCCAGGGATGGGGCACCCTCAATTTCTCTGGGCAACTAGAATGATTTCAGCACAGTGTCACTAGGATTATTAATGGATTCCAATATCTTTCATATGAGGAGAGGCTGACAAAGATGAGATTCCAGCCTGAGGCAGCAAAGACTCAGGGTGATCTTACTCATGTATATAAATATCTGATGGAAAGGTATGAAGAAGAAGGAACCATGTTCTTCTCAACAATATCCAGTGACAAGACAAAAGACAATGGCCACAAATTGGAACACATGAAATTGTGTGTGAACGCAAGAAAATAGTTTTTTACTTGCAAGGATGATCAAACACCAGAACAAGTTGCTCAGAGATGCTGTGGAGTCTCCATTTATGGAGATGTTCAAAACCTAACTGGACACAGTCCTGGGTAACCTGCTTTGTCTGACTCTGCTTGAGCAGTGGGTTGGACCAGATGATCTCAACAGAACCCTTCCAGCCTCAATGATTCTGTGATTCTGTTTTTCCTTTCTAGTCCATCAACCCATAATTTGGTATTAACCTTGCATGTATTCCTTCAGGTAAAAGTCACAGAATTATTACCAAAAAAAAAAAAAAAGTTCCTGGGCTTTGTAGCTATTTCCAAGTGACTATTGCATGAAGTACAGGCAAACCAAGCCTTTCCAAAACAGAGGAAAGGATACACGGACTGTAGGATCTAGACCAGTTTTTTTCAAATATTTTTCTTTTATCCTAGTGGGTAATCTAGATGTATCATATTAAGTTTGTTTACATTATAACCCTCAAGGGATTCTGGAGTACTTCCACAGATAAGATTCCTTTTGGTCATGGGGGTAGCAGAGGAACTCTGACAACAGTTTTTTCCTTGGCTAAACACATACACAACAACTATACAGAATTGTAGCATTTTTGAAAGACATCTTTACACACCCACTATCCCAGCTTCATCTTTTATCCATAGCTACAACCAGAGGGTAGGAGCATGAGACTCTGGTATTTTTAAGGTAATACATTCAGACATACTGAAGTTTTTCAAATGTTCAAGATCACCTTAAATCTTGTATAACAGTTGGACTTGATGATCTTTGAGGTCTCTTCCAACCATAATGATTCTATGATTCTATGATTCTATAACAAGTAACTTGTTAGAAAAGCTGGGATCTCATATTTAAGACATTATATGCTGTATATGCAATATAGAAGAATGAATGACAACATTTTTCATAAATGAAATATATTTTCCTTTTGAGGTTAGACCACCATTTACCTTAATTTAATCAATTTAATTAAATGGAAATAGTGGCATAACCCCTCAGGGAGTACGTGCTTCACTTACGAAGCATTCCATCAAAAATATTTGAAATCTGAGCACTTCTCCCTCAGTAGAAGTGAAGACCATATTTAAATATGAAATCCCAGAGCGAATGTGATTTCCCAGCTGCGTCAAAACCAGCAGCTTTTGTTGTGCAAAAAGGATAAAAAACTGAGCACGGTAAATTTATTTGCGTATAAAGTTCTCTTATAATTGTATGTCATAATTTCACACTGATTTATAAGTTCGTGAAAGCTGTATGATATTAGATAATCACTTGCCTAAAACGTGCACTAAACTACCTTAGGAAATGGTTTTCCGTTTTCTTGAGATCAATTTATTATGGAAAAGAGAGTAAAGTCCTCAGAGTAAAGTTTGTTCGTAATTCAGCAAATTATTATATAATTTGGGCATTATTTTCTACAGTGATATAAAAGTCTAAAAATAATATTTAATAGTTAAGAGATTGTTGGTAGGGATGTCACAGAATTGTTAGGGTTGGAAGGCACCTCTGGATATCACCCAGTCCAACCCTCCTGCCAAAGCAGGGTCACCTACACGAAGTTGCACAGGATCACGTCCAGACAGTTTTTGAATATCTCCAGAGGAGGAGACTCCGCAACCTCTCTGGGCAGTCTTTGCCAGTGCTCGACCACCCTCAAAGTGCAGAAATTCTTCCCCATGTTAACATGAAACATCCTGTGTTTCATTTCACAATGTCAAAATTGTATGTGATGACACTTACAGGCTGTTAGTAAACTGTATGCTGAAGTTTTTGTAGAAATTACTTTTTTGTTTTGGTTTCTATACAAAAAAATTACATTTTCAAAAAACAGTGAAATAGTTTAAAGAAACTATACACAAATTATTTGGAATCTTAATTTTCAAATTATTTACATTAAATAAAAATTTAGAAAAACCTGTTGTTCTAGTCAGTTATGTTTTGCAGCACAAGACAAATCTTGATGGAGAGAACAGAATGAGCAAGGAATTCTGAAGTGAGTTTACAGGAGTTATGATGACTTTCTGATTTGGTTTGGTTAATCCACATAGGCTCTGAACAAAGAGAGAGGAGGAGGATGGAGGACTACAAGGCCCCAAGGGTGGAATCCAAGTAGATGCAAAGAAGCATCTCTGCCATGTGGTCCTGTCCTGTAACCAGATCTAATTTTTTTTGCAAAACTCCAAAGTTTTGTGCTTAGGCAGGTGACAAGGCTAATAGATGTGGTGAAAACATTTTAGAATCACAGAAACATTTGGGTTGGAAGGAAACCTGGGAGGCTGGCTGGTACAATTCCCCTCTCAGAGCAGGGTCAGCTTTAACACCAGAGCATTTTCCTCAGGGTTATGTCCAGTCAAGTGCCAGCTA
Source organism: Cariama cristata (assembly GCF_000690535.1). Taxonomy (NCBI): domain Eukaryota; kingdom Metazoa; phylum Chordata; class Aves; order Cariamiformes; family Cariamidae; genus Cariama; species Cariama cristata. The sequence goes on along the minus strand of NW_009604227.1, from coordinate 12,186 downwards.
TCTCCAAGCATGGAGATTCCACAGCTTCTCTGGGAACCCTGTTTCTGCTTTATAACATTCACATGGCGACATTTTTCTTCCCTACATCTAATCAGTTTCCCTTGCTGCTATCAGCCATCTCCTTTAGCAGCTTTGGATATGTCTGAGCTAGTCCCAGTTATTGAGACATTAAATCAACTTTAGCGCATCATTTTCAGTGAAGCAGGAGCCAATATGCTGAAGATAACAGGGACTTAACATTTTTGTGGTACTTTACAGAAAATATTTATATTAATTCAAGTATACCTCAGCCCCTTGACATCCTGGAGATGATTACAGCTTTGGTTTGTGTTTAGCAACTTAATCCACTGTGGGAATTACCTAGTGTGGCATTTATAATGTCTGATAAAGAAAATAGGAAGTTGTATAACTGATAAGGGAGTGCCTTTTCGGTATCTCTCCCGTAGTCTTAATCAGAAATACACCAACAGCTTCATCAAAATGCTTGGGTTTTATCTTACCTATTTTTTGTCCTGTTTTTTTTGAAAGTTTTGTGCACTGTCCTCTTAAGTATAAAAGTTTTAAGAGGAAAAAGTACCCAACACCCCAAAACCCCAAAGCTTTGTTCCTAATCATTAAAGTAATAACAATACTATCATTGTCTGTGTGGAGGCAAAGCAAGGAAAAAGAAGTGCAACTAAAGAGACTAACACAAAAGATTTTGAGGCGTAAAATTAATAATATACACAAAATTAACTCTGCATTATCACTGCATGGATCTCAAACAGGGAAATAGTCTCTGAACAAAGCCTGATGACAGTGTGATGATATTTACCTGATGGATAATGCCTTCTGATTAGGAATGTTATTTACTGTGTATTGATTTCAGTCTCTATTTAACCAATGCTGTGGAAGAGAGAAAGAACAGATGTTCCTTAAAGATACCAATTACATATGGGGCTTAAGACTGAGGTAAAAAGAATTGGGACTATGAATTACATGGATCACAGTAATTCCTTTTCCCTCATGACTACCTAGGTACTTCTTTTGCTGCTTAGCATTAGCAAGTTTTTCATACTGAGCTTTTAAACCCTTTTAAGGTGTAATATTCAACTAGCAGGCTGATTGCAGGGTAAGAAGCCTCCTGATGATCCAGTCCTTGCCTTTGCATATTAGTGTAACCTCTGCAGTGAAATTCCAGTAAAGTGTAGTAAGACATCTGTCTGTATTTATGAAGGGTGCGGTTATGAATTTGCTGTTTGAACCTGAATGGGTTTATTTGATTTAAGAAGAGTTCTAGATTAATCCTCTCTCTACTCTTCATTTTGTGGCCTTGTCTTAGGTTTCTTTAAGAGACAACATTCTTTGTGTTGGTGGGTCATGTTTCTGGAAGACAAGAATACATTGGTGATGATGAGTCTACACTTCTTGTTACTTTAGATTAGGATTGATTTTTCAGCACTCCTTCAGACTGTGTGTTTTGTCTACACAGTTAAGTTCTTTGAACCATTTTGTTTATAACTTTCAATATTTTCTCATCTAGGAATCTTTATTAATTTCAGCAGTTATTTTCTTTCTATATTAGTCTACTTAAAACTTGTATCTCTGGGAATTACTGAGGGATAGGATCACATTTTTGTCTGGAAGCTCTTGCACCACATATTAGTGGTAAATCTACAGGTGATTACCTCTATGCATGCTTGGGATTGATAGATATTCAATTAGACTTTTATTTAAGAGCTATATAGGTTATTGAACTGCATGCATGTATTCAGAGGTTTTAGATAGGATTTAATTTTCTGCTTTCATCAACGTAACCGAAACCATTTAGTTTCTTTTGCTCAAGTGATGCAGTTGGAAAAAATACATTTTCATTTGTAGAAAAAATGTTGAAAAGTGAGAGGTACATTGTATTAAATAACTCTTGCTTCAAGAATTTTTCATTACATTTTGACTTTTTAAAGTTGGTTTTTCTTTATGTTAACTGAAGATTTTGTTCCACTATCAACTTACCTAATGTAATACATTTAGAACAGCTTTTGAATGTTACCACCTCTAAATGTGTAACACAAAATATCTAAAAATTATTTCTTCATCCAATAACCATAATTAATCATAATCTTGATTACTAGAGTGAAAAAGAAAACCTTAGTAAATATACCCTCCTGTCTTTGAAATAATTACATGCTCCGTGTGTACTTAAGCTGGTCAATCTACAGAAAGCAAGTTTTTCCTTTATTTAGGCTTTCTGAATGATGCACATATTAGTATAATGGGTGTCATACTGAGATACTAATTTTTTTTTCATTCCTGCAGGTTTTCTCTTTGTGGATAAAATTTTTTTTCAATTTTGCAGATTATGCCTCTTTCTTGCTTTGAAGGGGGATTTTTCTCACTGGGGAAGACTTTACTAGATACTGTAATTAAAAATAAATGCATTTAGTTGTTATTCATGGTTCATAATTATCAAATTATAATTATAAAATGTATATCTGAAAGTAAACAATGTATCCTCCCACACCATTTTCCTTGCCTTTAACTTGTCAAAAAAAATTATAAATACTTACAAGCAAAGTTCTATGAAGAGTTAGAAGACAAACCTGTTAAACACATCAAAGGTTGTTAAATTGCATTACAAGACTAAGATGATTATTTGTTGTGGAGAAAATTCTGATGTGGTTCTCAAGAGACTTCACCAGCTTCTGCTCTTTCCATCTGCTTGTCTTTGCACAGCTTGGCCCCTACTCCTCTAATGTGACTTTTGAAACCACAGACTTGTTTAGCGATTTCTTTTTTCTCTGGTATGTAACCGGCTAAAAAAGCTTTGGAAATAGTTACAGGGCTCTGCAGTGATACTGGAGCTGGCTCTGAATGGATTAGCTGTAGGTTTGTGAAAATTAACTATACAGACATTGAGGTAGCCCAGCAACACATGAACTCCTGAGCTCACTTATGTTAATTAGCCATGTAGGGAAGCAGTGCTAATTAGTCTGCATGAAATGATCCACTGTTACTGCTTCTGGGACCAGACATCCAATTATATGTACAGTGTGACTGTTCTGACATACAAGTTTTTTCATATTTCTCTCTAGAATGGCATGTATTATACAGCATAGACAACCTTACAGATTTACCGTCTTACCAAGCATGGTGGTTCTTTTCTTCCTCTTTATGACTTAACTCTTTCTTTTTGTTTCATGCAGCCTTCAGTCACATCCAGCCATGCTGTATGCTCTTTTTGGTTTTCATTTGGGTCTGTTATTTAACTCTTCTTACTGCAAAAGCTTAACAGTATCATGGTCCTGGTTGATTTCTCTGTGTGCCTTCATCAGGTGGACACTATCTAAAGCTCCAAAGACCACTGCCCATTTTTTTAACTAATGAAAGCAGTAAATTATTGGAAAAACTAATGGTCAACACTATTACTTTGCAGGACCCTAAGAAGGGTAATACTCTAGGGACTGCCTACAGTCTTAAAAGACTAAGCAATCTAAGCTAAGATTAGGAAAAATATTTTTACTGAAAACTGAGCTCAAATATGTATTGGCATGTTCACCTTGCATATTGTGTGGAATTGTTAGCTTTAAACAAACTAGGTCTGTGTTTGTCCTGAACAAATACTGTGCAAAGAAAGACTTGGAAGTTACCTTCTAGTCTAAGTCAGTAATATGGAATTCTTTAAATATCTGGAGGTGTTTCTGAAACACAGACTCACATCTTAACTAAATCTAGTGGAGGCTATTCTTTAAGGCTAATAGAGGTTTTTATTGTTTTGCTAAAAGCAGTAGAATCAAAAAGCCATCTAGAACCAAAGGAGAAGGTAAAAAAAATTCTTGAAAACCTTTTCTCTGTTCTCATTTTTTTTAAGTAGCCCTGTATGTAGTCCGGTATGGGCCAACAGCACATCAGGACCATACTGAGGTACAATTGAATTAATCTTTAAAATGAGGCCCATAGGCCTTGAGAAACTAATCAGCAAAAGTTCTCGCCAAAATCCATGGAGAAGGAAAAGGTCATTTATGGCATGATTCAGAGTAGCATCCCACATTTATGCACACAAATGCATTCTGGACTAGGTCCACCAAGAAAAAGAAGGTATAAGATAATTAATTTCCAAAGCATATTGTCACTATTTGTCAATACTTCCCCATTATTATTCATGTTCATTTATCAAAACTCTAATTTATCATGTTATCAGTTCTGCAGAAAAAGTCTTAGTGGTCCAGGAAAACGTGAGCCAGCAACATGTCCTTTTGGCAAAGAAAGCAAACGCTGTCCTTCCTGGGCTATTTAAGGAAGAATGTTGCCATCAGGTCGAGGGAGGTGATCCTTCCCCTCTATTCAGCACTTGTGAGGCCACACTTGGAGTGCTGTGTCCAGTTCTGGGTTCCTCAGTGCAAGAGAGACATGGACATGCTGGAGAGAGTCCAGTGATGGGTCACTAAGATGGTTAAGGGACTGGAGCAGCTCACATATGAGGAACGGCTGAGAGAGGTGGGACTGAAGTGAAGGCTCAGGGTGGGATCCTATCAATGTATATAAATACCTGAAGGGAGGGTGCAAAAAGGACTCAGCCAGACTCTTTTCAGCAGCATCCAGTGATAGAACAAGAGGCAACGGACACAAACTGAAACACAGGAAGCCCAGTCTGAACATAAGGATAAACTTTCTATGAGGGTGACAGAGCACTGGAATAGGTTGCCCAGAGAGTTTGTGAAGTCTCTGTCTCTCTCCTTGGAGATATTCAAAAGCTGTCTTGACATGGTCCTGGCAACTGGCTGTAGGTGGTCCTACTTGAGCAGAGGGGATGAACCAGGTGACCTCCAGAGCTCCCTTCCAACCTCAACCATTCTCTGGTACTGTGATATTATGACCTTATGTTAATTATCTCACATTTACTTATCTAAAGAGAAAATAGAAAAGAAATCTAATTATTAGTCCGCTGTCCATTAATCTTTCTGGTTGACAAAAGCTCTTAAAGACTTATGACTGCTAACTGAAGTTCCATTGGCTAAGGAGGAAAAACACATGTAATTGGAAGGGGGAAAGAGTACATGAACACAAGTTTCATATCTCAGTTGTGTTGTTGCTTCATCATACAGGAGATACGAATTAAAACAAATAGTATGAAAAGCCTCCCAGTGGCAGCAGTTTTCTGTTTCAGAAACAGTTATGAATGACAGTCTGCGGAGATGTTGCTATAAAGAGTGCCTGAAGCCCTGTTATAAGTGATCTTATAAAGCTTTCCCTTTCAAGGTGTTTATCTGGAAAAATATCTCCTATTCATACTGTGTTAACGGAAACCAAAAAGTATGGATGATAAACCTGGATGTCGACGTGCCATGTTGCTTTGAAGCTCACATACAAAGAAACCTCCTCTCACCTCAGTTTGTCATACTTATTCTGGGTTAAAACAGTATCTGTTTTGTTGGCTTCTCAAAATTCAGTGATTTATTCTGTTTTAACTCTACTTCTACATTAAATCTCAACTAACTCCTGATTTTCTGTGAAATTAAGGCCTAAACTCTTAATCTAAGAAATTTTGTCTATACAGTGTGTTTTTTACTGTCATGGTACCTATGCCATCTGTCTATCAGTGTTGCCTCCTGGTTTTCTTAGCTGGATTTTTCTTCCAAGGGAAATACTGAAAATACGTTCACTGGCGAATACTAGAAAGATGATGAATCAGAAGACGTAACTTCCAAGGCAGTTTTACACTGGTCTGGCAGTGGATCTTATGTCATAGTAATTCTTTTCCATTTGTCTTTTCTATCGTACCGTAAAGAGCTCTAGTATCAATATTATATGCCCCTAAAGTAATATCTGTATATATTACAAAATTGACTGCAAATACTCTTTCCTTTTTACTAGATGACAGACAATTTACGGCACTTTTTAAATTGAACATAGCGGTATATCAGATCTTGTTACTCAGAACCTCCTGAAATTAATTAATTTTCAGCAAGTGATACAGCTATTGGAAGTGCAATTCACCTGATCATTGTGCTCATCTATAGAGTACCTTTGCATCCGGGCTTGTTGTCGGGATATCCTTTATTTCATTGGAGGAATCTAAGCAAGTTTGGAGCATAACTCATTCTATCCAAGGTTTCCTTCTGAAAAAAAAGTCTAAAGACTCAGGCCTTTAAAATGTTGATTTCTTCCCACTAAAGGAAAAAGTGACTAGCCTTAGACATAAATGTTTACGTGGTGGGTGCAATTCAAGGACAGATTAAATGAATCCTGCCATAGGTTACCAAACAGATTCAGTTTGAAACCGCACACTGAAGATATGTATGAAACTGAGTGTATGGGTATGCTCTGAGATATACTTAAGATAGTCTACAACTCTGGCATGAGTGAGATGGCTTTGGAAAGTGAACAGAGAATGAGAATAATGGAATGTTTTAAAAGTGCCAATTGCACATGCAATCTGGTAAAAGTTTGGGAATTCTTCAGATGTAAGCTTGGGATGCAGGTCAAACAACTTAGACTGACATTTCCTACAGCTTCCATGTGTTTTCTTAGACATTTTGGTGTTGAATATGCTAAATCTATATTGACATGGCGAATGGACTGAGGCATTGGACAAGCAATATCACAATTATTTGTTCCCTGTTGACAACGAACATACATCTGTACTTAGCACTGATTTTCCCTGATGTCATTTACTAAGAGATTACTGATTAATATTTTGCCATAAATTAAGATGCTCATTAATAAATTAAGAAAGCTAATGCTTTAGTCTAATCCTGAAGAGCATGACTGGGAATAACCAAATGAGCAAGATGGTAAGCCATGTAACCTGTAATTTTTAAAGGATCTAGGCAACAGAGCATAAACCACAGATTTTTTTCTGTTTAATACATTTTATCAGTTTCTTGAAACATATTATGTCAACAAAATTCTACTGCTGCTGTTCTTTCCCCCACTTTCCTTATAGAGATATAGTTAATAAACTGTAAATAAGTCATAAAGACTGCTACTAAAACAACACTACCAGGAAGAAAAGCTATCAGAGGCATGTGTCAGAGGAAAGCTGGGGGCTGATTTTTGTTAACAGCCCTGTTTGGCAGATTTAAAGTAAAAAACAAAACTAAAATAAAAATATTCTAAATCTGAAGACTTTTGCTTGTTTTCTTTCAGTACCACATCTGGAAACTTCCGTCATAATGGTTGATCTATTAATTAAGAATAATTTATGCAAAACTTGTCCTTTCTTCTGGTCATAATGTCTTTACAAAATCAGATTTACAAATTAAATCAGATAAAATGGAGGGATTTTCGGTTTCATAAGATTTTATGGAAAACCTTATTAATTTTACTTTTTTTTTTTTTTTTAAATTTCCAGAGATTTTCTATTTAAACAGTATTATTGTTCCTCTGAAAATACATTATTATTTTTGTTACCTACTGGTTATACTTATTTCTATAAACAGATTATCCTGAGGAAATCATCTGAAATGCTTGAGAACAATATGGAAAATAGGCTGGCAGCCCTTTAGGAGGTAGTCAGAGAGTGAAAAATTACAAAGGAATAAAAAGCCTAATCAGAACATTTCCTTATCCTGTCCTGTAAAATCTTGATCTTGTAAAATCTAATGATTTATTAAATTTATTTTATGCATGATTGTACAATTCACAGTATGTACAGTTGTAGAATATTTTATTTTCAGTACCTATGTGGGATACTATGAACTCAGTAGTTGCTCTTTCTTCATGATTTCCTACAATATACTTCCTTTTTAAAGTCCCAGTCTGTACTGATGTTTCTAAATTTTAGGTGTATGAGGCAGCTGAATGTGCAAAAATTATTGAATTAAGCTGAATAATTATTATTCAGTTTAGAAAAAGAATGCATAAGTACCTCTCCTTCTCTCTGCAGTTTCTAAAAACTTCTTAACTTAGTTTACATTGTTTTGCGTATCTCAGGAACTTCAGGTCTTCTTCACTAGCAAAAATATAATAGGGAAGATGGCCATCCACTTGGGGTAACTCTTGATAACCTCTGTGAAACTTTTAAATACAAGTTTATTAGTGAAGCCAATGAGATTATCAGTTTGAAAATTATGTTTTTATTTTATTTTTTTGATATTCCCAAAGAGTAAGCTTTTGGATAGGGGGAGTGACCCTTAGAGAAGTGATTTATGAGGACATGACACCCCCCCCCAAAAAAAAAACCCAAAACCAAACCCCTATGGCTCATCATCATACAGTTGTTAAGCAAACCAAAGATATGCCGCTATAGATCCAATGTAAACATATACAGGCATTCTATTTTTAGGAATCTGTATGGCTGGTTGCAGTTTTCTTAACTCACAAGGTGCCTGTATTAGAACTTTTGCCGTATTGGTATCCTAATGTACACAGGAGATAAATAAAAGTTGATCTGCGTAATATTGACTCAAATTCAGGCTCCAATAAAGTTTCTATGACTACCAAAAGCAGTTACTCCTAAAAACACAGTCTGCATCAATATCAGCATTTATCTGATAAGATTTAGGAACATGAAGGACAGGAAAACTTCATATTTTAGCTTTTAAAATCTTTTTATATTACATTTATACTTAGGACATTATCTTTGGTTTAATTTTTTTTTTTAATCTAGTATTACTCAGTTTAATAATTGTTTTACTTCAGCATTCCCTCTTCTTTTCATTTTTCTTAATCAACAATGCACTCTTCAAGCTCCTTCTCATTTGCAGAAATTGCAATTCTACAAAAACATTTCTGTTAAAAAAAAAATCTTTAACATTCTTAGTATTCCTTATTCTTCTGACAAACTTTTAAAGCTGTTATTACTATTGTTACTCAGGTGATAGTCAGCTAAGGTGTTTTGTAAATGGACAGAATCCATGAGGTGAATCAATAACAGAATTTTGAAAGTAAGACTGATACTGTTTTTGGTGAATGAATCAAACTTGCAGGTCTGTAAATTTATTCCAGAATTTTCTTTGTCTTCTTAGGCTATACTTTCCTCTTAATTATATCACTTACTCTAGTGGACAGTTCTAATTAAGGCTGTTTTGTCTTGATTTACAATGTACAAATATCCTCATCTGGAACCTACTTAAAGCCAAAAATAGTAAATCATAAATCATTATCAATTAACAGTTTATGCTACAGTATGTAATGAGAAAAAATTGACTTCTTACTGGTAATTACCAAACATTGTGACAAATGTGTTATGTAAAAAAAGTCCTTCTAGCAGTATAATTTTGGCATAGCCAATCAAATCTATATCATGATTTCTCCAAAACTGTCAGAAGCCATTTATGGATCTTCTGCTGATATATAAACTGGGTTAAAGAAAATGTGCTGTATATATATTGTTAGGCATAAGCAATAAAAAGAGATTGTTTCTCTTAATAGTTTCCAAGGACTCTTTTAATACAACGACGCATGTAAGAGTGATCTTAAATCATTTAGCTAAAAATCTTGAACATATGCTTAACTTAAAGTCTGTCTTTTGACACCTTGATGAATAGATATTTTTCCTTAATAACATTCTACATAGCGAGTATATTTTTCTGTATATGTTCATACATTATCTTAATTCTCACCAAACTGAAAAATAATTGCTTAGTTTAAGAATATATAATATGATCTTTGTATATAGAAGAAGAATTTTAGGTCTTTTAGATTTTCAATTGGAAGTGTTAAATAAATTTACTCCAAATCCTGACAAATAGTGTGGAAAAATAATAAATTCAAAATCACTAACAGTAGGAGGTGTGTGTGTGCCTTCAGAATTATTCTTTCAGCTCTACTTCTGATGGTGATTTTATTAGCTTTCAGGTTAAGAAGGTTGAAGCTGAAGTAATTGTCCTACGAATTGTTTCCCTCTGCTCTCCATTTGGTATAACAGCCTTAGTATATATTAATCAGTAAGTATTTTTTATGGAATTTACATGAGTATTAGGTCATTGTTTTGTAGTCTATCACTTCTCCTCATTTTTGAAAGCAAGAAGTTGAGAAACAAAGATCTGTGTACGTCCTTCTCCTGAAATGTATAGAGGGAGCAAAGAACTGGAAAGTGGAGCAGATGTCATGTGTTCTACATTGTACAGCGTTGATAGGAAGAAAATACTGCCCAAAAGAACTCTGTAAGGGTCTCAGTTCCAGATAGATTGATCCTTTCCTTCCACCGTCATAGCTCCCATTGAGAACTGGAACAGAAAGTCTGATTATCCTAGTGGGAGAGAGCCACTGCAGTCACTTTGCTGGGCAAATCCTACTGACAGTGAGCAGAGAGTGATTTGACCCTGCAGATCATGCTTTCAGTGTTGGAGCGGGGGGACACGACTACTTAATTTTGGTGGGCCTTTTCCTTCAAAAAACCTCTGAACTTTCTGTAAGGAAGATTGAGTGAGTTTTTGAAAAGTGATCACTAGGATGTATTAAAGTGGCAACACATTTGGCATTTTAATTTAAAGAATGTGTGGAAGATGTGTAGTTACAATTAAGACATTTGCTAAATGCTTTCCTGCAGTTTTATAAGTAAATTACTTAAAATATCTATTTTTCTCTAATCTCTTCTTAGCATGCAGGCTTAGATCACGCAAGATCATCCAGAACTATTCTATCCTGAACTTCTCTGTAGAATCGTAAGAAAAAATGAAAATACCATCATCTGCACCGTGCTTTCTTCTTTCCTCATTCACTTGGCAAAAATTGTGAGTTTAAAGCTAATGTGCCTGGACACCCACCAGTAACCACTATTAAAAAACATGCAAGTCTAATAGTTCAGTGCTTCCAATTTTCGGATAGTATTTTCCAAAGTTTTGACTTCATGCGTATGTGCTCTCTTAGATTTTTATTTTAATATCTCCTTGCAAAAACTGGATATCAGCAAACTCCCAGTATAAAAAGAGGGTGCTCGGAGATACTATGCACTTATTCAAATGGATTTACAATAATTTAAAGATGATATTTGAGCCGTGGAATTTCATATCTTCTAAATGAAGGAAGAATAATCTGTTGTGAAGGATTTCACTGGAGACAATCTTTTAGTTCAGTAATAGGAGTAACAGGAAACTCATCGTGAAGAATTAGGTGTTGTTTTCATTTTTGAACAGAGTGTAAGAACACTGATATACATCTGTCCTTTCTCATCTTTCTCCTCTTTACCCTTCTTGTGGTGAGATATTTGTTTCTTGTCATGTTTTACTCCTTTAAATTTCTCTTTCTTTAGTATACATGCCTTGCTGATAGATTCTTATCCTCCTACATTGCTAAATCGATAAATTGCTGAATCCTGAAATAACAAAAAAAATGCAAGATTGATGTTCTCATTGCTAAATACAGTGCAGTGTAATTTAGCCCCAGAAATCAGAAATAGGATATATGCAAGTCTTGACATGGTTTTCAAGACGTATTGGGAAGTTGTTTATGGTGTATAGGCTGCCTGGATTATTTTCAGGCATTTCAGCATTTTTTCTGCCATCCTGCTCCATCGAGCTGTTGTGCATACAGCAGCACTTCTCTATTCCACACAGCTGTGTTTATGTTGGTTCCTCATAACAGCAGTGAAAGGGATCCTAGAGAAATGTCAACTGCTTAACCAGTAATGGAGATTTCTTGGATTGGCATCTATGACATCATGTCTGACAATTTCCTGATGAAATCAACACCATTGTGGTCCAAGTTTTGTCACATGTAACTATGTGCTATTGTATTCTTTAAGCAATCTCATTAAAATTTAAATGATAATGATATTACTATTTAACTGTTTTTTGATAGCAAAAGGGGACAACGAAGCTTAACAAGCTTTGAGAAGTACTCTAGTGTATTTATATCCCAAATATTTTGTCCTAAAGGAAGCATGTTAGAAAAATCAGGCATACTGGTTTTTAGCATAAAACAGATAGGATGCTTCTTGAATCTTAGCTTATTAAAAGTGGTTGGTAATAACAGTCTTTGCCAGCAAAGGTCCTAAATAATAAAAGTTCTACTCTTATAGGGTTTTTTTTTAGTTTATATTTGGCTGTTTAGTGAGCCACCTAGAAGGGACAAATTGGGAATATGTATTCTCTAGACATACTCTAGACATTTTCTGATACGAATTTTTTTTAAATACATACTGATCAAAACAATAAATGAAGAAAATAACTGTTTAGTAATTTTTTTTTTAATAAAGAGTTTGTGAAAGAGATCACTTTAGGTTGTAAATTAAAATGGTGTTTTTTTAATAAAAATATGCAAGTC
>NW_009604226.1:284-2651 GCF_000690535.1 Cariama cristata | reverse complement strand
ACCATCTAGGTTCTCAAGAGCTTCTCAAACCCAACGTCTCCTATCTCCTGAGGTTCTTCAGGGTCATGGTCTGAAGAGAGGTCTTCTCCTCTCCCCATTCCCACCACCACTGTGGACTGGGACCAGATCTTCTGGGTGACTTTGGGTTCCGAGCCTCAGTTTCCCCATGTGGTTGAAGAGTTCGGAAGAGATTTGGTCTTAAATCTCAGGAGCTCCTCCCAAAGTCCACCACGTGGACCTTCTCTGGTAGGTTCCACGTCCACCAGAGAACTTCACCGTGGTCTTTTCTCCACCCTCATTGTCCAGTTCCATCCCCATCCGGATGGGCGACCATAGTTTGAAGACCAAAGAAGGAACGGAACAATGCGTCAACTCGGCCAAGGCCTTCATCCACCCCAACTATGACCCCACCAGCCATGACAGTGACATCATGTTGCTGAAGCTCCAAAAACCGGTCCGCTTCACCGACTACGTCCACCCGGTGGCCCTGCCCAAGAGTTGTCCCTCACCCAACACCGAATGCATCGTGTCAGGTTGGGGCAGCACCAGTAGCCCTGAAGGTAGGTGGAAACATCTCCTCCTACCACGTGGTGGGGAGTCCTCAAGGGAGGTGGGGACGTCTCAGCGGCTTGGGGCCATCTCAACCTTTTGGGAGCATCTCAATGTCTTGGAGGTATCTCAAAGTCTTGGGGGCATCTCGGGATCGTGGGGACATCTCAGTGTTGGGGGCATCTCAGTGTCTTGGAGGCATCTCAGCATCTTGGGGGCATCTCTGTTTTGAAGGCATCTCAGCACCTTGGGGACAACTCAGTGTCTTGGAGGCATCTCAGGATCTTGGGGATATCTCGGCATCTTGGGGGCATCTCTGTTTTGAAGGCATCTCAGCACCTTTGGGACATCTCAGGATCTTGGGGACATGTCAACATTTTGGGAACATCTCAAAGTCTTGGAGGCATCTCAAAGTCTTGGGGACATCTCAGTGTCTTGAGGGCATCTCAACATCTTGGGGACATCTCTTCATCGTGGGGACATCTCCAAGTCTTGGGGACATCTCAGAATCTTGAGGACATCTCAGGATCTTGGGGACATCTCGGCGTCTTGGGGGCATCTCTGTTTTGAAGGCATCTCAGCACCTTCGGGACATCTCAGGATCATGGGGACATCTCAGTGTCTTGGGGCCATCTCACCATCTTGGGTCATCTCAGCATTTTGGGAACATCTCAACATCTTGGGGACATCTCGGGATCTTGGGGACATCTCAACATCTTGGGGGCACCTCAGTGTCTTGAGGGCATCTCAACATCCTGGGGACATCTCTTCATCTTGGGGACATCTCCAAGTCTTGGGGACATCTCAGAATCTTGAGGACATCTCAGGATCTTGGGGACATCTCGGCGTCTTGGGGGCATCTCTGTTTTGAAGGCATCTCAGCACCTTCGGGACATCTCAGGATCATGGGGACCTTGGAGGCATCTCAGTGTCTTGGGGCCATCTCAACATCTTGGGGACATCTTGGGATCTTGGGGACATCTCTGCATCGTGGGGACATCTCAAAGTCTTGGGGACATCTCAGAATCTTGGGGACATCTCAGAACCTTTGGGACACCTCAAAGTCTTGGGGGCATCTCAGGATCTTGGAGGCATCTCAGCACCTTGGGGGCATCTATTCATCTTGGGGACATCTCAGAATCTTGAGGACATCTCAGAATCTTGGGGACATCTCAAAGTCTTGGGGACATGTCAGCACCTTGAGGGCATCTCAGCACCTTGAGGGCATCTCAGCAACTTGGGGACACCTCAAAGTCTTGGGGACATCTCAGCACCTTGAGGCCATCTCAGAACCTTGGGGACATCTCGGCGCCTTGGGGACATCTCAGGATCTTGGGGCCATCTCCCTGGGGAGGAGGTCTGGGTCCATCCCTTCTCCATGAGGGTACCCGTAGAAGTCTCCCTTCTCCACCCCACCCCTGCCACGCCCACAGGAGACTCCAAACCACCTCCGAGGTGACCAAGACCATCTACCATCCTTGCTTCTCACCACCCACCTCATACCTAGGCGGGAGAAGATCTCCCATTGGTTCCATCCTCCCGTGGGTCCCTCCCACCACCCCCCGACCCCACCCTGGGGTTGAGGTGGGTGCCAGGACCCCTCCCGACCGCGCCCCGTTGTCCCCAGGCTACTTCCCCGACGTTCTCCAGTGCGGCGTGGTCTACACCATCCCCAACGAAGAGTGCGGCAAACTCTACCCCAAAGGCATCACCAAGAACATGCTCTGCGCCGGCGTCAGCGCCGGCGGCACCGATTCCTGCCAGGTAACGACGACGGCGCCGGGGGGGGGCCCGGGGGTGGTTCCGGGTGGGTCCGCC
>NW_009604226.1:0-214 GCF_000690535.1 Cariama cristata | reverse complement strand
ACTGGGGTGGGGGCACCTGGCCTGCTTGGCGTTGGAGGTCACCAGAGGAACCCAACTGCATGGTGGGATTGGTCCTGGGGACCCTTGGGTGCTATAGGGACCCCTCTGAGCACCATGAACACCCTTGGGTGCTATAGGGATCCCTCCAAGCACCCTAAGGACCCTTGGGTGCTATAGGGATGTATTGGGTTCCATAGGCACGTTGGGTGCTATA
>NW_009604225.1:93924-117558 GCF_000690535.1 Cariama cristata | reverse complement strand
TATTTTAAAGTTTAAAATGATGACTTCCATAAAGACAGTGTCTCCAGTCTTTAAAGTAGTGGTTTTCCACCTGTTTTTTTTTGACTGAAGCAAGTGTAAATCCAGTTTACAGCCACAGGCTGACAGCAGGCTTGCTTGTCATGGTTACCTTTCACAGATCTCCCTTAGAAGTAAGCCATAGAGCTGGAATCTGCAAAGCAAAAGTAGAAAAAACTGCCTCAGCATAATGAGACATTACTGGAGACAGAAGATATGCAGGTGTTCCCGTCTTAGACCAAGCAAAACTACATTGCTGGCAAGCTACATTCAGCAAAGAATTATTTCTTCTCCCGTGAATTATTTAGAGTACATGCTGCCTTTTCAGTATAGATATAGGCAGATCCAAACTAAATAGAGCTTCAGTCACTAGGGCCTCCAAGAAATACCAGGATGCAAATGTTAAGCAGTAATAATACAGCCCTAACCACAACTGGTTTCCCATTTGCTAGACGCAGATATTCAAACCTTCTATTCCCAGTGAACACACTGGGCACAATGCAGAGCAAATGATGAGCCCACATTTGTTAGGTATGTAATGAAAGGGGGCAACACACTGAACGAGGGATGAATTTCAAGCTCCTTATGTAAGTATTTTGAATACATTGGATGCTAGCAAGATGAGAAATCACATAAATCAAAAGTTAGCCATTGCAGAACGAAACCTGCTGCAGACAGAGGAATTGTAATTTTATGGCCAACATTGAATTCAGTTCCAGGAAAAAATGTACACCAAACGTAGTTTTCTTGACAACCCCATTCAAAGAGCTACTCAAGATGGAAGCTGTGTGAATAAAAAGCCTTCTGAAACCATAAAAGCAGCACTCTGAATCTAAGGTGATAAAGCTCTAAATTACTGGGACGTGTCACAACCTGACAATTTATTAGCAGATGCTTCTAAATCAGGATTAGGAACAAAATATCAGAAGTGGCATAATGGAACTGTTCTGAAAAGGGAGAGAAAACGTGCACCGCAGGACTGGGGTTTCTAGAACTTTTGCTAATGATCTTCAGAAGGATGAAGACAACAAAGCAGGTCGCAGGTGGCTGATGTCAGTTTTTCAAAACAGTAATTGATTTCAGACATATGGGACCAGAAAAAATTTTGCAGTGACTTTGTGAGGAAACTTTTTAGCCAGGAATAATAGCTAAGCAAAATAACTAGGAGCTGATTCTGCTCTACCATGCCTTTTGTTTAGAAAGTGTAAAATGCTATCATCAAATCAGAATTTTCCTTTCCCACAGGGATGTGTTAATATTTTACTTCCAAGGATAGGCATGGCCATAGTTAGTGACAGCGGACAGCCTGTGCAGTCTAACCTAAAGCTAAGGAGTCACAGCTGTTGGATTGAGAAAGCTTTTGGCCTGTGGGTTAAACAAGATGTAGCTTTAGCTGAGTGTGGGGAGTACGGATTCTCAGCAAAAAAATGCTTATGCCCTCTGAATTACCAGATCAGCAAGAGCAAAACTGAGAACAGATCACTGAATAAAAACCTGGGACTGGATCACTCCTAACAAAGCTGAGGGTAGGATTGCTTGCATGGGATGATGGCAGTACTGAGGCAAATCCCAGGTCAGTTTGTTGAGAAAAAGGATGCTTAACGGCTACAAACATTAGTTCAGCAGCAAATGGCGTACCTGAGAGAAAGGGAGGAAAGTGTAAGGGTGAACATCGGAATAAACCTACCTGGCCTCTTTAAACGTGGCAGAGCTTTAAACTAATCCTGACAGCTTGTTTGCTGATGGCGCAAAGGAGATCTTGACCTGATGCATGAATTCTGTCAATCAAATGCTACTGGGTAGGTTAGGATTGAGGGAAACTGCCTGCCAAGGTACATGGCAGCCTGAAGCCAGGTGCCATAAACAGAGCAAATCAGTTTTGGAGGCAGGCAGCAGGCAGGAGGGTGCAGCGAGCTGTGTGGCAGCAGCAGCGCTGCAGACTGGACCCTCGTTGTGGGGTTGCCGCACAAGCCCAGGGCCACAGAGCTCTTACAGCTCATGCTGGAAAAGAACTGGATGCACATGCAGTGGGTAGGAAAGGACGGGATGAGACAGTACCCGTCTCCCACATGGGCAGCGGTCACGGCTAGAGCAAGGGGATGGGGATATCGATTACCCCAAATGCCGTGTCTGTCCTCCTCAGATGATGTGTGGCTGAGCAGGCCAGCGAGTACTATGGGGCTGGAGGCGACTTGTTGCTCCTGCTGACACTGTTCCACTTTGCTGAAGCGCTTCACTCCATGCTGGACCCCATGTGTTTCCCCTCTCCGACAAGTGCCCTAAGCCCTTCACTAAAGAGTTATTCTCATGCTCTCTGACTCAGTGAATATGCAAGCATTGCAAGGAAAGTGGAACAGATCCAAAAGAAGAGATTGAGGCAAAATGGCCTCATAAGGCAATCTCCTTGCATTTAGGGCATGCTTCTGAGGCTGTGGTTCAATGACACAGTAAGTCCAGTTCCAGTGCTCCTCCTATGCGATCAAATACATCCCAGCTAGATTTGTATTGCAAGTCCTGATGCTAGGCTCAAACTTGTTCCAAAAATGTTGATGGGTTATCTTCAACACCCAGTTTCATGCTGACCGAGACTGGCTGTTTTGCAGCCAGTAAAAGGTCAGTGTAAGGATAAAGGCAGCATAAAGCCCAGTCACAGGGTAGGTTCAAGAGAAAGAAACTTCAGTGCTTCCCCTCTGGCCTGGATCAGATTGCTGCTGCTGGTATATGTACCGATGTGTACAAATCTGGGACTGATCTGTAGATTGAGGGGTGACAGCCCTGTTCTCAAATCCTTGCTCTGAGAGTGATTGGGACAGAGGACAATTATTGTAGCGTGGATTAGTGAAGATACTTGCTCGAGAGGGGAGATCTTTTGTTCAGATTCTTATCAAGCGACTGTCAATTTATTGAAAATGGAAAAATTAACAACACGGAAATCTGAGAATACCTCTTGTCTCTCACGTGGCCATCTTACTAGAGGTTGTTGAACTGTTTCCTTCAAAGGGAAATGAATTCTTTACCCCCCTCTAATCCATCTTCCTCTTGTTCAGAATGCTTGTGGTTTTCAGCAGAAGTTGAAGGAAACTGGCAATCCCAAACTGTACCTTCTGCTGAGGGCTCAGCGGAATCGAGCACTTTAGTTTACGTACCATGTGCCCATAACTGGATGCCCCATGCAAACAGCTGCTTACCCTCTCCAGTGCTTGGAGAAAACTTGCCCCCTTTCGCAAAAGCTAAACCAAATATGTACCATTCACTATATACTAATTAAGAAATAATGGTCTCAGCACAGGACATATCCTGGGGATTAATGACTGGCTGGGTGCGTGGATGGCCTGGGATTTTTAATTAAAGGTGCAAGCTTCCTCTGTCCTGGCATGTGAACTTCTATTTAAATCTATTGAATTCAGAGGTTTTTCATGGCATGAAGTTCAACGGTGCTGACAGGTCCATGCCCCTGAGTTTAACAGGTGGCAATGCACTCTAGAAGGACAGCTTTCAACTGTCTTATCAGTGCCAAGGTATTACTGCTGTGAATGTGGCCAGAGACACCCATTTGTTTTCTGCTGGGGCCTTCAGAAAATTTTAACTGGTTCATCTGTGGTAGTGAAGGAGTTGTTTTCAAAGATGTAGGTGTGTGAGGTCATACCAGAGGGTCCTTTCCATTCAGAGTCTACACTGAACCTCGTCACGGCCCATCACCGACATGAAGATGGAGGTGGGGAGTGGTAGGAGATGGGTTTATGGAGGGACTGATAAAAAGAAGGTACATGGAAACCAGAGATATGTCTTGCCTGAGAACAACTAGGGGAAGCTTCCTTATGTGTCGAGTGGGCCATGTTAATATCCGTGGCATAAACCCAAGATAAATTAAAACTCCTTGAGTTTGTTTCCTGAAAAGCAGAAGAAAATGCTGCAACTGTTAATGAGTTTTTGCTGTTGAAAATCAAAGATCTTTGCCCTGCCTGAGCAGAGATTACACTATATGCAACCTTTGTTCCAATTAAAGAGTAAAGCCCCAAGGGCCAGTAGCAAAGCCGCTGCCAAAAGCGGTATCTGTGTAGCTCAGTCAGGCCTGGACAGGAGACCTGTCGGTCAGAGCAGAGATGGTTGAACGTGGAGCACGAACACTAGAGTTATCTCTGTTGGGCATGAAAACATCCCAACACACACCTGCTTTTTGTTGCTGAGCTGGGCCGTTATTTCTGTCTTTAGTTTGTCTGAAGTTCATGCATTATCTCCCCCTAGTACTCATTAGCAAAACAAAAGCAGGATCAGGCCCTAAATTTATGGAAATTAAATGCTGTCAAATCTGTTTAACTCCTTTAGGATTTTTTCACAACTTTATTATAGTTGCATCAGAGGCCGCTCTGTTAGGAAATAGCAACATATTTTCTGCTCTCCCACCTCAAAGCACGACTGTACAGAAACTGATCTGACAGGGAGCAAAAAATACACTATTTATTGGAAATAAATTCGGTGTTATGCTGAAAGTCAGCCATGAAACCTCACGGAAGATGGTGGGTGAGAAAGCTTCCCTTCCCTAAGGAAAAGCCTAAGCACCACCTTCTTTGTGGAACACGCTCCTTGAGACCCCCAGGAGCCTCACCATACGTACCGCACCATACGTACCGCACCATACATGCCTGGCAGTGCTGAGCTGTGGGGGCTGAGGCATTTTTCCAGGCTCTAACTGCAAATGCTGGGGACAAGGTGGCATATGATGAAACGGAGCAATTCGGAACGTGACAGCAGAAACATCAGAGAAGCAGACAAGAGGAAGTAGCAAGGATACACCAGAGCCAGCAAGGAAAACCCTTGTAGCCTGACCCTGAGAGAAAGCTAAGAGAGAGAGTGCTTGAATTGTGGCTCAAAAGAGGCTTGAAAGTATGAAAAGAGAAAGCACTGCCTATTGTTTTGACTCCCGCTGTGCCCAGAGTAACGGGACATTGTGTACATTCTTTCTAAACAAACAGAAGCGCATTAAAAAGCCCAATTCACTCCCTCATCCGTTTGTTCTCCAAACAGAAACAACCTGTAGGGACCCTGAATATTGGCTAACCACCCCAGGTCAAAGAGGGTAACAAGAAGTATATTAATAAAGGGAACTTTCTCCTCAGAGCTGATTTTGTCTTTTCTTGCCTCTAGTAAAAGATTTTAGTTCTTGTCTGTGGTGATATTGTCATTAGCATTGTCATAGCAACTGATAAACAAGGAGAAAGAGATGTGTAACAACTTTTCTTTCTTTTTTTTTTTTCTAAACAGGCAGTCCAAATGTCTTACTAACAAGTAATTTGGTGACAGAATTTAGCAAAGAGGTTGCACAGTAAATGGGTTTATCTTTAAACATAATGCTCTTTTCCATTTTAACTGAGCATAAAATTATATCTTTAAAGGATCGACAAAAAGTGGGGCTTCATGCCTCTTGAGCAGTTCCATGTGACATATGGTCTTTCCAAGCAATAGTTTTATCAACTGCGCACAGTAGCAGCAGATTTGAGCTAATGTTCCTGTGAAAACAAGTAAGGGTTTATCCAAAAACTGAAGAAGGGGAGGAGAAAGGCACCTTTGCCCTGCTGTACGGAAAACCCAAATCGTATCTTACGTCAAACTTACGACATACCTCTATAAATACAGCAGCTACTGGTAGTGACTAACTTCAGCACCCGCACTGAGCGGGTTGAAGAGGACTCGGTGACCTGTTTGATTCCCTGCCCGCCGTTGATGCCCCCAGGTGTGTTTCAACCCTGAAGCCTTGGATGGATCAGGGTGGGTTTTTGGGGGCCAGATAGGACATCACTGCCCAGAGGGGTTTAGCCCCAGCCTTGCCTGTGTGACCAGGTCTCCAGTTCCCAACACAAGTGCTATAATCAGCATCGAGCACGTGTTGCTTGTTGCTAGATGAATTGCATGGAGTGCTGAAGAGCATCCTGCCTCCCTGCTCCCAAACATCTTGCTTCATACTGGGAAAAGGGTCGGGGACCATTTACTTAGCAACTGGGCAGCAGTGAAGGGCAAGATGAGCCTCGTACACGTGCTCTCTGTTCATTTTAGCAGACAGCTCTGGCCTAAAATTACAGAATCACGGAATCAATGAGGTTGGAAGAGACCTCTGGGATCATCGAGTCCAACCTTTGCCCTAACACCCCCATGTCAACTAGACCACGGCACTGAGTGCCACGTCCAGTCTTTTCTTAAACACCTCCAGGGATGGGGACTCCATCACCTCTCTGGGCAGCTCATTCCAATGCCTAATGACGCTCTCTGTGAAGAAATGCATCCTAAAAAAGCCCAGGAATTATTTTCGAGCTCACTGCTACCTTAGTTGCGGACCACTACCGCTGACTAGCGCTAGACACAATCCCTGTAAATTAATTGGTGCTGGCATTACAAATGCAGGAAGAAGGCAAAAATTAATGGATTGCAAAACATTTCTGCATCTAAAGGATTTTGCTGTAGTAGTTGTACACTCAGACAACCGAAATAAACAAACATATGCTCATATCTTAAACTTCCTGCATACGCACATACACACATACACATTTTTATATTTACATTTATATCTGTATATGTATAATGACATTAAATAACAGGTAACATAGCAGGGAAAGTTGAATTGTAAAGAACAAAGCTGGAGAAAAATTTCCTGTGGCTCCATAGCTCCACAGAAGGCATGTTGTCAGAAAAACTTTCAATGTGCTTGAATGGCTCTATGATGCTTTTGTAGTAATGAGTGATTTTTTCTCTCATTCTTGCAACAATGCAATAATTTGTAGGTTGAGTTCCTCAAGGTCTTCTCATCAGCAAGAATGAATTCCCTCCATTTTGAAGTCTTTCATGAGCACTTCTCTCTCCCCTGCTGTCTATGCCTCTCTCTTATCCCCAAGCATAAGTGTCAGTTTTACTCCAAATTCTGTCTGATGTTCAGTGAGATTTTTTTCCAGGAGGTAGCGGAGATCTCTGCGTAGCAGCCATGTAAGATTTTCAGAATGGACATGAGGTTTCACGGTTGCGGCAACGTTGCAGTTTTATACAACTGTGATCCCCCGTGGAGGACCTGGAGAAAGATACTGGTTCAGGAGAACATCTGAATCGGAACTGAGGTGTTAAGAGTGCCGTCTGTGGATTGTCCCAAGTCCTAAAACTGCAAAGGAAACAGATACGTATTTGATTTGAGACCTAACACTACACTTAGGAGCATCTGCCTGTAGTAAAACCACACAGTGGTGAGTAGGAAATTACTCTTTCATGTTCTATACAGTTACAGAAGGAGCAGACAGAGGCACAAAAGAACTACGCACCATTGGTGATAGCCAGAGGTTGACAGCTGACCTTGGGAAGTAAGAGGAAACTGCAGCTCCCAAAAGCATCTTTCCATCTCTGAGTCCCTCTTGGGACAGTGGCACCATGCAGAGTTGCTAACACCAGGGTAGTAATACCAGCCCTTAAGTATTGCATGCTAACAAAGGGCACCGTGGTATACACAGCGCAAAGTACTCAGCAGCAAAGAAAGAAAGGCTTTCTGCTGACTCAGCAGAACTAGGTAACAAATGCAGCTTTAAAAATAGCTCTTTCTCAATAAAGGGTAATCGGTTCTTGCCTTTTCTCATTGTGTGAGATGCTCTATAGACTTTATTCATTAGAGAGCACTCTGCAAAGTTAAAGTAAGAAACAGGAAAAATAAGGATGGCAATAGAGTTGTAAATTCAGCTTGTATGTCAAGGAAACGACAATAAACTGATACACTTTCTGGAAAAATCACTGGTTATATATGCCATTCCTAGAATAAAAGTAACAGACCTTCAGTATATCAATATCTGCAAGGTGTAGATGAAGATGTGGCTGTCACAGAATGACAGAATGGCTGCAGTGGGAAGGGACCTCTGGAGACCATCTAACTCCAACCCCTCTCCTCAAAGGAGGGGGAACTCAAGTTCAGACCTCAGGGCTGTGTCCACTGAGGTTTTGAGTATCTCCAAGGAGGGAAACTCCACATCAGCTCTGGGCAACTTATTCCAGTGTTCAGTCATCCTCACAGTAAAAAAGGGTTTTCTTATGTTTAAAAGGAATTTTGTGTATTTCAGTTTGTGCCCATTACCTCTTGTCCTGTCACTGGGCACCACTGAGAAGACCCTGGCTCCAGCTTCCATGTGATTTCCCATCAGGTGTTTATGCTCATTAGTAAGATCCCCCAGAGCCATCTCTCCTCCAGGCTGAACAGTCCCAGCTCTCAGTCTCTCGTTGTATATCAGATGTTCCAAACCTTTAATCATCTTTGTTGTCCTTCACTGGACCTGCTCCAGTAAATCCATGTCTTGCTTGTACTGGGGAGCCCAGCACTGGACCCAGCACTCCAGGATGTGTCTCACCAGTGCTGAATAGATGGGGAGGATCACCTCCCTCAACCTGCTGTGGTCATTTATTCATGTAACATGCTTTGGTTCCCTGCTTAATTCTTAGAATGAGGTTTCAAGTACATCTGGTCAAAACTGGCTTTCAGCAAGTATTGATATGCAGTGAAAAAAACCCACGGTATTTCATGTACATCACTTTTTTTTTTTTTAACTGGGAAATTCAGGGAAACTAAGGTGTAGACTGAAGACATTCACTTGAAGTGAGAACTAACATCACCAAAAAATCCTGAAATTTTAATGGAGGTGAAATATTTAACAAAAAGACTGTAGCTTGAGATTTTGTTTTGCACTTCTTAAAGTCAAATTTGTCAAGATGCTGTGCAAATCCTGGGGACGCTCTGACAACCTTTCATGTTTATTCCTTCAGTTGGTTCCCAGCTACTTGGTTCCTGGTGGAAGCAGACCCCTGGAAACAGAAGATACCTAATGGACCTCAGGCTCGTGAGCTGCCCTGCCTCATGCCACTCTAGTGGTCTTGCTTGGAGTGGGCAGAACAGCCAACTTAAGGCCAGGATCCAGGCTACTGCTCTTCTTGCTTTTCCAACCTTTTCTTGAATGGAATATCAACTTCTTTAGGCTGAATTAGACAGGGAGGAGTAGAAACATCTTCTGTATCTCCTTTAATTATCGATATCTTCACAACAGCTGTCAGTTTTACTTTGTTCATCGATCATTCAGTTGAGCAAGAGCAAGAAGATGAAGGACCATTCACCCCTTGATGTTGTTAACAAGCCTGTCAGGCTTTGACAACTCGAATGAGAGACATTTCCTAAAATCAGGAGTGAAATTTTAAATGTCTCATTGAGGCATACCACAAAATCCTTTGCTGTCAAATGAGCACTTGCAGTAACTTTTTTTTTCTTTTTTCTCCTGACTCAGCACTCTGCTCACATCAGACCCATCAGGTTTTTGGAAACATCTCTTTTTTATAGCAGGCCAGCTCAGCAACATTAACACAAGCATTAACACTCAATTTACCTGCTGACATTACTGTTGCACATCAGTACTGTCATTTGTGTGCACACAGCAAAAGGGCAAGATAGTTTAACGAAGAGTCTTTAACATGGACTAAGCTCCTCTGTTCCCTATCAATATCACCACCTCATTCAAACTTACAATATTTATCAACCAATTCAGCGTACTTTTTCTCCCCTGCCACTGAGTGAGTGGTCCATGTGGATTTTAAGTGATGCTTTAGTCCCACAACAACAAATTCCCTGTGTGTGTGGTTTTTAATGACTTTTTACTACAGCCATGTCCTGACCTCACATATTTTGCCAAGGGTATCTGCTTGGCCCTTGGCCCAAACAAGAGGCCTGTGCAGCAGGCAATGCCACAAGGGCTCTTAAGAACAGTTGTGGGCCAGCTCTGCTGCCCATCACCGTGGCACACGAGCTGCAGGAGCCCTTAGGTCTGCCACGCTTGATGAAGTCCGTTACCCAAAGCACAGGGCCAGAGGTTTGTCTGCCTTTCACTGGGACAGATGTGTCCCGGCAGCCTCCATGAGGGCTTCCCAAATTTTGCTCTTCAAGGTACATCAAAGGGTGGTAGTGTCTTTCCATACAGGTTTCTGCTGAGGAGCGCATAAGCAGCCTTTGCTCTGTTGGCTGCAAACCCCATTTGAACGGAAAATTTTGTTTTCACAATGTACACGCCTGCGGTGCCAGAAGGATCTATTGTATTACATGAATAACAGTTGTTATAAGCTTGCTTCAAACAGAATAGGTACCTGTTTCTGAGCCAGTAGCCAAAACCAGATGTAACCTTGC
The DNA here is from genome assembly GCF_000690535.1 of Cariama cristata. Classification (NCBI taxonomy): domain Eukaryota; kingdom Metazoa; phylum Chordata; class Aves; order Cariamiformes; family Cariamidae; genus Cariama; species Cariama cristata. The sequence goes on along the minus strand of NW_009604225.1, from coordinate 107,342 downwards.
GATTTATAGCTAACTAGGTAATCCATCAGCACATAGGCTTCAGCTTGGAAAAACGTTTTCAGTACCAATTTAATTTTAAGTGTATGTTTATATACATAGATTGCAGTGGGGCAAACACATGTGCCTAGAGTTATGTGTGACTAGAGCTATGTGTGATTAAGTGCACTGTGTCATTAGAAAAACCCCTAAATTTAAGCTGTATTAATTTGTCTGGGGATTAAATACAACAACAGGTCTGCTTTGGCTGGCTCTGTTTCTTTTTGGTGTAGCACAACATAAGCAAGAGCCTATCACTCTGCAATATTGATGGCATACCTTCATGCGTATGTGATAGCGCATTCCCAGCATATTCTATAGTTTACAATTGATCTTTTCCACCACCGTGATGGTGGTGATGGTGGTTTTTTGCAGTTTTACTCCTCAGAATCTCCTAGAAACAATAATATCGATCCTGTGTGCTCAAAGTATTTAAGGAAGAGGAACCTACGCAGTTTCCTAATTTCTTATTCTGTTCTTCTCTGCTGCCCTTCGTTGTCTGTACTCTTTTCCACGCTCAGGAGCGAGGGTGCTTTCTGTCAGTGTTTCAGCATATTCCTCTGTCACACACTCTCCTGCTTGGAGCTCTTTTGTTCTAATGCTCTTGACATTTAAGCTTGGGCACTTTAAAGGTTCTTTCTCTTTACTTTATTCTATGATTTATTGATTACTTCCAGCTTCTGTTTCCCTAAGCCTATTTCCTTTCATGTTTTCTCACCCTTCCCACTTCTTGTTATTTCATCTCTCGATACAAATAATGTTTCACAATTCTGGTTTTAAAGCCGCCGCCACCGCGCAAGTTTTTCTCCCATTGCCTTGGCATCGCAGGACTTTTTTCACACACGGAGGCCCAAAGGCATCGTAAATGATTACAGGGGTCATTGTTACTGATGAATGTGTCGTGGCCACACATTTACAAAGAGCCTGCTGAGCCGCACTGTCCTTTGCAAGTACTCCCCGTAGAAAGTCATGGGCACTACTCACAGATCAAGGGGAAAAAATCAGTGTGGGATGGTGACACTCCGCACTGGGACTCGAGTCAGCATTGTACGGGGAGAAGCCTCCTTCCCAAAGCCTGAGCTACGCTGGCTGTGCAAGTCTGACTTCATACCAGAACAGCTATGATGCCAAAGGAGAGGGTTTGCCAGCAGTTTAGGATTATTTTGCCTACATATTGTGGGGCAAATTCTGCACTAATTGCTACCTGGTGGGAGCCACACAGCCGGTGAGAGAGAGTGTGGCTGTGTGTGCTCTCATCCACACTTCTGCAAGGCACACTTTCGTGCTGGCTTTGCTCACCATGCAGCAGCCAGCTATAAAAGGAGGTTTCCATTCACCAAAAAGGCTGGTTCTAGCACAAGAAACAAGAGTGCGGCAGGAGCTGTATTAGGAGTGGGTCTCAGTGTGAGTCCTGGACTGAAGTTACCTAACTTGGCCACATCCCCACTTCCCTGCCATAGCGTGGGCATATTTGTGTCCACCTTGGCATCTTCTAATGACTCAAACTATACAAATTATTTTGAAATCATCAGATGGGAGAGCCTAGAATGGAGCAAAGCATTACTACCGTGTGGCGAAACCCCATGCAAGGCTTTGAGTAGCCTTTCTTCTCTGTCTCCTGCTTTGTTATATGGGAAAGGACCCTTGTCTTTCTTATAGAAATGTCTGTGTTCCCATCCTGGACTGAGGGGATCCTTTTACTTCCCCTCCATGCCCAAGATAGTGCAATGATTTGCCGCTGTACATATGCTACAGCAAAACACAGTCATTCAGCTCGATTCAGCTAGAAGTTTGTCTATTAAGGGGTAAATTACCCCAAAGTAACAGCTTGATTTTGTGCAGTATGGTGCTGTGTTTGGACAGGCACTTTTGCCCACTTCCAACTCAGACACAAGGGGGTCGAGAAGCAGATTGTAACCAATACTCACATATAAATCATGCTCTAGTCAATTAGTTAGTGATTTTTCTGTCAGCCAGGATTCTGTGCAAATGAAGAGATATCAAGGATGTAGAAAATTATTAAACTCCGCTGAAAATGTACCTCCTGCTTGTGTTCCAAAGTAAATAAAGACTTTTTACTAGCAAAAAAAGCACATTGTTCTTTGCATATTACCATTTCAATACAGATGAAAAATTAAATTGCCAATGAAATTTTATGAGAAAGGAAATTCTTGTTAGAAATTTTATCTCAGAGTATTGATTTTGCTACTGTGAAGAAAATTGCTCTCTGAAAGTTAATAAATAAGAGTGAGCAAGGATAGACTTTTAATTGTCTGATTTAACTTAAAATCTTCTAAAATATAAAATATTGGTAAGATTATGTTTTAAATGAAGGAGGTAACTTGCTTGGTTTGCCTACATTTAAATGTCAGAAGATTTAAAATGGTGAAAAGTTGGCCTTAGTTATATGTTAGTCTATGAACACAGTTCCTTACTGATCTGTGAATAAAGATGACTAAATCATTGGCCCCTGGTTGGTCTGACAGAGTATCTGATGCACATACCAGAAGGAGATTACTCTGGTTCATTTTACATACAGCACACCGAAGGGGTCTGTTGTCCTAGAGGCTTCAACTAGGTTTTACTTTACATTAAAAACTCAGCCAAAAATGATATAGCCTAAGACTGAGAGATTTCTAAATAGTAATAACTGTGCTTTCCCTAACAGCAGAAATTTACCAGAAGTTATGCTTCTGGTAAGAAAATGGATTTTACCAATAGCAAATATTAGTAAGAAATATTGTCGCTGTGCTGTCGTACATGTGTATATATAGATGCACATGTGAGTTATACACGTGTAGTTGCCTTTCTTTCAGGCAACCACATAGTGATGTCTTCCAATGAATAAGAAACTGAATGAGCAAGTAAGAGAATGCTGTGGGGTTTTTCTTTTTCAGCAGTGGGAATAATATTAGTCAATTATGTGGCTAGAAATATTTTGGAGAGAGCCTTCAGCAAGTTCCCATTTATTTTCTCCTTTCAGAATCTCCACAAAACGCATAACAAAAAAATAATGAAGATGACCCATTCTCCTCATGTAAGAGGAATTTTAGCTTCTTTATAGAAGCTGTTGGTTTGTTTCTTCCAGGTTTCCTGGAGAATTACCCTAAAGCAACCAGAGACGTGTTCCCCTTCCCTAGGACTCTAATCTGATCCATGGGACCCCGGTGCTCTGCCAGCTCCAGGGGCACAACATAAATGAGGGATTCTGCCTCGGACACCCGTGTGGCTTTTACATGGGTTTTAACGGTGTTATCCTCAGATGAATTCAAGTGAGGCAAGCTCAGGACCTGACAAGCACAAATAAATCTCCAAGGGAATGACCTGGTACTTTGTGTGTGTATACGTGTGTGTCCTTCTTTCCCATTTGATTTTATTTCAGGAGTGGCTACCGTCTTGTGCTGTTGTGGCTTTGTTTTCTAATCTCACGGATGCCTGCCAGCTGCTGGATACTCAGAAGAAGACGGTCACTTGGGCTCGTTCCCGTAAGCCATGTCCCCAAGTAAGTTCTCACACGCAGGAAAGAAATTCAGGACAACAAAAAGATATCAGTGAAAAGGTTCTTTTAGAGTAAAAATTGGTGGAGATTAAAATAGGGCAAAAGTTCAAATGAGAACGAGCTACTGCCAAGCAAGCAAGAATCTTGGCAAAAAGGAAGGAAAAGAAACATTGGTTTAAAAGGCAAGTAACCATGGCAAGGCAACAGCTCAATGCTAGAATCTAGTTAAGAAGTAATATCACACAGAGCTGTGATTGTTTATTCAAGGCTAGCCCATGAGAGAACAGTTGTCTCCAATGAGTGTTCTCACAGCTTGGATCCAAAATTATAACTGCATTTTTTTAAAGCATCCAGCACTTCTTCACAACCCATTTGCTGTTAGACAAAAGAAAAAGTACAAAGTTTATTCTTAGTGTCCCTTGTGTGTTTAAGGCACAGCTTTACATATGGAAAGGCATTTCATGTCAGCTGTTGAACCGGTATCATGCTATTCTGCAGCAGTTGCCAATGGAAACTGTTGATACATTTTCAGAACCTTTCCCAAGTTTCAGAAACTGGAAGCAGTGTATGGTTTAGGGATGTTTTGTTTGGGGAGGGGGGGACGGTTTGGAGGGTGAGAGAAGAGGTCTTGCACCTATGAGTTGCATTACTGCAGTTGCAGTACAAAGGAGATAATGGCCTGTGGGAGCTAACAGCTGTGGAATTAAGTTCAGGCATGAAATAAAAATAATGGCAGCTTTGATACAAGTAATAATTTACTAAAGATGTTTTGTGGCTAGCAGCAAACTCACAACATATGCACACATCCATACACCTGCATAAGTTATGCACCTGTTGTCCTACAAATAAATCAAAAGGGAAAAATGGAAGCTTCCAATGTTCTGCTATAAATAAAAGATGATTAATACCATTATAGTGACAAACAGGTATTGGCAGCACAGAGAAAGAATGGAAGATTGTCATCTAATTTGTGCTTTTGTTTCAACATCTAGATGAGCTTGGAATACATATACAGTGCTGGAGGGCACAGCTGCAGCCCAACAGATGAGAAGGAGAGAGCAGGTCAAATTCATCTCTCAGTGTAAGTCAAAAGTAGCTCAACGAAAGCAGGGCTTTTCATGGAAATGGACACAGCCTGATTTTTCTATAAACCGGCTGATTTTATCGCTTACTCTATTTTATTGCTCAGAGTGTCTTGGACTAAACTTAGACACAGTGGTCTGTAATGGGTCTGCAGGGCTCAGCACTTTTGGGAACCTGACTTTGCAGTTATTCTTTAGAGATCTACAGGTCTGCGTGGAAGGTCTCTTTCTGAGATTAGCATGCACGTCCTTAAAAGGATCTTTCAGGCTAAGACCTAAATCACCACATTTGCACTTTGTGGAATCATTTACACACGTGCAGAGAGCAGCTTTGAATGTTGCTGGAGTCTTTGGTCTCTTCAAGTCAACAGGGCACATGAAAATTGCTGTGTAGACAACTTCAAAGTTCCCTGTTTACCCACAGACTAATTAAAATTTAGGCAAGAGAAGCACAATATCTTTGAACTTTTCTACTTCAGAGCTGGTTAGGCTGGCTGTCAAGGTGATTTTGAAAAAAATTTGCTCTTAAAGGAGAGGATTGGATTTTAGAGGGTAAAACTAAAGCATTTCCTTTGCTCCCGTCCTTTCCTTCTTCTCCCACCCACCCCCTCCACCAAATCCATGCCATTCCTCTCCACCAGCGCAGTGAAATTGCCTCACCTGGAATCAGGCTCTCTGGTAGCGGGGCAGTTGGGCAAATCAGTGCCAGTCCTTGTTTTATGGAGCAAGGCTACTATTCCAAGGTACAATTTATTTTGGTGTGTTTATGGAATCTGAAGTGTGTTTTGCCCGCTCCTGAGTAAAGGTAGGGTATATTAGGGGCAGATAGCTCCAGTGCTGAGAAGTGGAGGGCTCTGTGTCTGATATGACCTCATTTTCCCTATGCCTTTACAGTTCCAAGGAGTCTCTCCCCAAACTCCCAGCTGCCGTTGTAGCAAGACAAACTGCTAGAGCACATTAGAGAGAGATGCACAGTCTTCTATTCCATTTGTTTCTTTGCCTGTCATCTGAAGTGAAATCACTCAGATGAGTCCCTCATCAGTCTTTCTATATGGAAAAATCATAACCTTGTCTTTTTGCGGTGCTTTGGATCCCACCTGCACTGTGCTAATCTCCTAACGTCAGACTCTGTGTCCCTGGCACATCACTGGAACTGCACAGGAAGAACAGAATTTGGCACATTGTTTTTAGCTATTTTTTAAGAGCTCAGAGGTCTTCAGGAGCACAGAGGCTTTACATTTACTTTTATTATTATATATACTTAGCAGATGGGCAGAGAAGGAATGACCACATTTGATCCCATGGTCTTGTACAGAGCAAAATCTGCTCTCAGAATCTTTCTGCATCTCTCTGATCTGTCATGAAGATCTCTGTGATGTCTTTCGTATTCACAGCCTGATCCAAAGGGCACCGAGTCCCTCTCTGTGCAGATATCTCACTGCTATAAACAGGCACTTGCACAGAAAGCAAGAGGCAATCCAAAGCATATGGGAAAGCAGAACTCGTCCCACTGTTAGTGCATAACTTAAGTCTGCTAAAGAGGAATATATGCTCCACTTCTGTGTTATTGTCTTTTTCTTGGTTGTCAGTGAGAACCTTTGGATTCTGCACTATGAAGTGGGGACACATTGTCACTCTTCTGTGACAACTTTCCCCTTCTTCACCGGTGTCAGAAATTCACAATCCAAATGACTCATGTTATGTGAGCAAATATTGCCTTAGTTTGAATTATTTTATTTTCGTTACAACCACCTTTTGAGTGTTACTATAGTAATATCTCTGGTTTTCCTTGTCAAGGAACTGTCACAGACAATTTCACAAACCTTTTATGCAGCTACAGTGCAAAGAAAAGGATGCATTTATTTTACTCTTATGCTTGCCTGTGAATAAAATGGATATTCTAAATGCATAGCATATAATTGCATCATAATGAAAGAATATGAAGATGCCAGAATCAAACAGGTTAAAAAATGAGAAAATACTGGCCTTAAGGTTGACATTATCTCCCTTGCTCAACCTTTTCCCAAAACTGTATTTCATCCTATTCACTCCTTCTTCTGGGCATGAGCAGATGAAGAACTGGGAATTGAAAGAGAGAATTCCCTGGCTTTGTGCTCCAGTGACAGTAACACACTATCTTTCAGCAACTGCAACGAAAGACTCGGTTGTGCTGCTGGCTGGAACATGCCAAGTCACTTCATAGAAAGACCCTATAATTTGGTCTCCAGGCATGAGAGGATGAAGTGTCCTCACTGGAAGGGTCTGAAAGTGGGACTCTTCAGATACTCCTAGTTGCTAAGCTTCAAAAAGTCTTCTCCAGACAGGAACATATGGTGATCTTCATTTTATATATATATATATATAATTTGCCACATTTGAGAAAAATGCCCACTAAAATGGCAAACAAGCATATGCACAGTAACATCCTGAAAGTAGATACCAAGTTTCAAGTAGCACAGTGTTAGAGCATCTTAATGAAGGTTGTGTGCTTTCTTTTTTCCTAAACAAATAATTTTCCTTGATTTCAATCTCAAGAAAAGAAAAAGGCTGAAGTGTTTTTGTTGAGCTTCACCCAGATCCTTAGCTTTGAATGGCTAACAGGAAAAGAAAAACATTCAGTTCAATAATTTAGTTCAATTAAGTTTGGTAAAGTTCCGAAAACATGAAAGCAGGGTGTTGCAATGGGAAGATCTTCACAGCAGAAACTGTGACCTATGTGTCCTTCAAAGCAGAGTTATCCATAAGGTGGGCCAGTTCAGTCTGGCCTGTAGACTTTGCCCACTGCAGAGCAACATGACACCCAAGAGCTGAATGTCACCGGTGTGTGTGGGAAGACACCTGGACTGCTGAGACATCCATCAAGGATGGAAGAGAGACTGGAGATGGGTCATCTCATCCACATGGTCTTTGAGCAGGCCTAATAGCAACACTGAGTCTCCCCACAGTATTGTCACAGTAGAGGCTGTGAGACACTGCTAGAAATGTTTACACACATCTCTCTCCTGTCACCAGTAACATCCCATACTAAACAGGTCTGCCTGGCACTCCCATGTGTGTGGCTTGGTGCATGTTGTATGGGTTGGCTGCCTCACATTACATTGGTTAGCCAAACGTGGCTTTTTCTGAAATTGAAGAATTTGCTCAAAGCACCTGAGAAGGCCTTGATTTGCAGACCCTGCTCCACAGATTGACATGTTTGCAGTGAGCAGACCAAGACCCAAAGGGACGATTCGACATCCCTGCCATGTCTGGTAGGAATTCCTCTTTCTTCTCCTCTCTGCCCCCCTGGAGCCTCCTGCTGCCAGTTCTCCCCTTTGGAAGAATGGGAGTGCCAATAATAGAGATGTCAGAGGCTGCGGGAAAAGATGCTGGCTGCTGCTGTGTGAGCAAAACCAGCCAAGTGTCTGACTTTGTGTTTAAGCAACAGGATCTGGCAAAAAGTGAATACAGGTTTTCTCTGATCCTGAGATGAACTAGAGAACCATCTACGCTCCTGTAAAAGCAGAGCCTCAGTAGGCATCTTGAAGTCCCGTCCTGCCCTGGGAAAGTGACCTCTCTTTGCAATGAGTAGGATTTTCGTGTGGGCATTAGGATTTCTCCACTGAAACCATTCCCGAGTAAATTATTGTCTCTTTAGAAGAGCTTGGAGGTGCAGACCAACTAGGAGAAGATACAGCATTCCCCATGTTAAGTGAGGTTACTGTGGCAGAGTCCCACCACTGGAGTCACAATTTTCTGCTGCTATACCGTATGCTTCCCAGGGAGGCCTGCCATTTAAGTTTCCTTATATATCTGTCAGAAAAGGGAGCTGTTAGGTAACAAAAATCTGCCAATTTCTTCATACTTAGATCAGTGGTAGACCAAAGACAAGGATTATTGCATGGATGGATGCTTTGTCAGGGTCATGAACCAGCCCACACAGATTAATTTTATATTTTAGGCTTCTTGTGTTTGCCATTTTATCAGCCACTGTAAGCAGCCAGCAGGCTCTCATTCCATCTATGAAGAATGCAGCATTTTAGATGATGCAAATGGTGTTAGGAACTTGACATAGCTGTGGGATAAGATCTTTAAAAAAGAATGTGCCTGTTCCTTGCGCAAACGCAAACAAATGCCTATAATTGGCTAGGGGCAAAGGATGAAGGAAGTGCTAGTATGGAAACACTGCTGCAGGACAACTGCTGTGGGAGCTTATCAGTACTAGCTGGAGTCTGTAGAATACAGAGAGAGGATAAAACATGAATGTACGTGGTGGGATGTTGCACAAAACGTCCAAAAGGAGAACAAATGAGAGAAGGCAATAGTGAAAAGAGAAGCTGGAAGAGAACCATTGGAGAAACGAGAAGGGAGCAGCAGAGGCATAGCATTTACTCAAAAATAAAGAGATGAAGAAGCGCACGAAGAAAATATTTTAGCACTGTAGGAGGATAAGCTTGCAGACAAATTCTGTTTACTTCCTTGGCCAGAAGCAGGCCTTCATGCTTCATACAACAAACAAAGCTCTAGTGGCATCTCTTATGCCAGCTCACTGAGCTTTCTCCTTCAGATGGTACCATTCTTTATGTGGGTACCCATAGCTGCCCTCCCTGTGGCGCAGGAGGAGGGTGCTAGGGAGCATTTCGTCCAAGTCACTTTCAATGGGACAAAATTCCAATATCTGGGGCCAGGGGTCCAACCTGAAGCACTTGGTGCTCTTGAACAGTTTAACCTCCACTATTTTTTTAACAAAAATGTATTTGCAAAGAGGAAACCACTGTTGAGTATTTCACTTGGCAGCTCTGATATCAGGCCATATTCAAGCTATCTACAGGGATGTGTTCGCAGAGATTTCATCACTAGCAAACAATACTTGGTAGGCTCACAGTGTAAAATAAAGACTTATTATTTCCCATCCGTTTTGCCATTTAGCATTTGTCCATCTTGCACTGACACTTCAAGCTGGCTTGTTGTGATTAGCTTAGTGTGGCAGAGAGATTGCTCACATTATCTGTCAGAGCTCAAGCTCAGAGTCCTGGGCTGAAGCTGTAGGTTAAATCCAGACTAAAGGCTTGTACTGTCATCACAGCGCTGGTGGCTACAGGAAAATTCTTTCCTTCTTTCTGTCTTTCTTAGAAAGTTTTGGTGAATAAGGTCGAGCAACAAGAAAGAGGTGTGGGGCTGAGGAAGCAGCTGGAGCAGGGAAGAGACAACTTATTTCATACATATGTGCTGCGCATATGTCATGACTCACCAGGATGTGAATCTGCAGTGGGAATTAAAGAGCAAAGACAGGGTAGGTTTTTAATTTGCAGTCACATTGACCTTTCTTCTAAAGTCTTCTTGGTCTTGGCTTCCCACACTGATGGGACTGGTCAAGGCATTTTTAATTAAGTAAGTATTCCAACTAAAGCTGTTAGTAATAAGCGGGCTGGTTGGCTTATGTGAGCAGTGATCAGTCAGCTGGGTCATCAGCTGGAATGTGCACAGCTTTGTATGGTAGCAGTTCCGATCGGATGTTGCTTGCGGTGGTGGCCTGTGTGAGTTTGGAGATCTTGGCCCAGTTTTCCTCGGCCACAAAGTCCACATCATAACAAGGACGAGCTCTCATTGAAGAGTTTCTGTGGAAGTCTCTGCAGAGACCATGAAAGCACAGACATAAAGGAGAAAATCCTACAAAGTAGACAACTTGCCATTCAGAAGAAGGCAAGCCCATCACAGACCTGTCACAGATGGGAGAGAACCTCCTGTGCAGGATCGTTGGCCACCTTCTTCTGGCGAAAGGATAGAAAATGCCTGACATCCACTTTCTGTTACTGCCTGGCTGCTGTGGGAGTCTCTTTGTGCTGTAAGAAATCATTATACGAAAGGACAGTGATCATATCACTTTAATTTATGCAACCAGAAAGGATGCAGAACTTTGAGGCAAATATGTAGAAACCCCCTACCCATCTCCCTCAGAGAAGGCTGCATATAGAGACCTATAGCAAAGTGAGGGTTTCCAGAACGACAACACCACCTTTATAAGAAAAGGAAAAGCTTTAGGTTGGGTCTTTTTTTTCCCCCTATCACTAAATAGTGCTTGTATTTAGCCTGAAGCTCCTTTAACCAGGGGCTAGTCTTGGTCCCACAGAGTAAAAGAAGAATATGCCCATTCAGTTGATAGATGCAGGATCAGGCCCTAAATTTCCCTGGATCCAGATACTTCAAGGATTTTTAATTTAGGAGTTTCCACTGAATTAAGAATTGATGACATTTTTTCCACCGCAGTAAATGGAAGGTACTGTTGCCAAAATTCCTGCTACTGGGTGACCGTGGAAAACCTGATGGTTTCTTGAGACATATTATCGGAATAGCTCCTATTGGCTTGCTGTGGTTTCCTCCTACTGAAGAGCTACAGTACTTTGAAATGTTACAGGAAAACTAATTAATACATAAGGCACATGCCATGTTAAAAACAAGGCAGGTGTTATGAGATGGATAAGAAACTTGCTCGCTTGGACTAAGATGCCTCAATAGGTAATCAAGGCCACTTCAGGCACTCTCATAGATGAGATAGGGCTGTCTCTACCCTTATTTTGACCACGAGTGCCAAAGGCCAGATGACAAGCTCTGGCTGCTTGTTTAAGGGAACTTCTTCCTGATGTCTGGAGGGACTGTCCTGTGTCTCAGTTTGTGTCCATGGCCTCTGGTCCCATCACTGAGGCACCACTGAAAAGAATGTGCCTCTGTCTTCTTTGCACCCTTCCTTCAGGTATTCATAGACATTGGTGTGATCCCCCTTGAGCCTTCTCTTCTCCAGGCTGAACAGTCCCAGCTCTCTCAGCCTCTCCTCATAGTCCCTTAACCATCTTTGTGACCGTTTGTTGGACTCTCTCCAGTAGGTCCGTGTCTCTCTTCTACTGAGGAGCCCAGAACTGGACTCAGCACTCCAGGTGTGGCCTCACCAATGCTGAGTAGAGTGGAAGGATCCCCTCCCTTGAACTGCTGGCGATGCTCCTCCTAATGCAGCCCAGGATGCCCATTTGCTGCATGGGTACATTGCTGGCTCACGTTCAACTTGGTGTCCACCAGGACATCCCAGGTCCTTTTCTGCCAAGCTGCTCTCCAGTTACGTGGCCCCCAGCCTGTCCTGGTGCAGGGAGTTGTTCCTCCCCAGGTGCAGGATTTGGCCCTTCTTCTTGCTGAACTTCATGATCTTCCTGTCAGCTCATTTCTCCAGCCTGTTGAATTCTTTCTGAACGACCCTCTGCCATATCAGCCACTCCTCCCAGTTTTGTGTCATCTGCAAACTTGCTGAGGGTACACTCTGCCCCATCATCCAGATCATTAATAAAGATATTAAACAGGACTATACCGAGTACAGTGTACCCTGGGGTACACCACTAGTTACTGGCCTCCAACTAGACTTCACGCTACTGATCACCAGACTCTGTGCCTGGCCGTTCAGCCAGTTTTCAGTCCACCTCACTGTCTGCTCATCCAGCCCATACATCGGGAGCTTGTCTATGAGGATCTTATGGGAGACAGCGTCAGACGCCATACTGAAGTGCCAGTAGACACTTGCCACTGCATCCACCATATCCACTGTGATGAGAGCTTCACAAAAGTGCCAGGGATTGTACAACTGAAAAAGTGGGAACATCTGCCCTGCCACCTCGATGAGAGGCTTTTGTTTTGGGGAGCCAGGAGCAACCACAGGAATTCCCCATGGCACAGCCTGCAGAGTTCTCAAGCCTTCAGGAAGAGGTCCCCATCTCATCATCGCTAACCCAATGAGGTCAGGTAGCTCTTGAGGTCTCTCTCTGAGGTATCGCATGTTATTCACCTGGGACTCCTCAAACAGAGCTAGCAGTTGTGAACGTCAAATCAACGTTTATCATCTTGTTTATTTTCAAGGCAAGTATTTTCTGGCAGGCTTGTGTGTGGTTGGTTGTATGGACAGATCCCAAAAGGGAAACAACGTCATGGAACTGAGAGTCACTTTACTGGCTTCTGAAGAAGGATTTCCTTTTCTCGCTCATATCCTTCATTAGTGGTGAGCCCAGACCAGACAACTGAGAGTTGAAACTCGTGAGAACAGATATTAAAAGAGGTAATGCACACTGTGAGTAGGCCATAGCAATCGGATCGCTAAGACCATATATTGTACTCACAGAGGATAAAAGTAGTGTGTAGTCAGACCTACAGGCAAACATTTGCTCTTACAAAGGGAGGATACAGACCCAGTACAAACCCTAGTGCTGTCACGATCTTCTTCAGTGACAGGAATAGTTTATAAAAAACCTAGAGTATCAAATCACATCTGAAGTAATTCTCACTTAATACCATCCACGGTGAGAAGTGTCTGGTTCAAGTTGTCTCTGGTGATGTGTGAATACACGTGTGAGCATACGTATACGGATGTGTTGATCTAGGTAGGCTTTGCTATCTAAATGCTAGAGATAAAAAGAAAGACTTGTATGGTTGCAGGTTTCAAAACTCTTCTCCCACTTTTTCCTGCACATTCTTAGTCCCTGAGTCTCCTCTCTTCCCTTCGTTTTCTCTCAGACGTTTCTCCCACTGCCTGGTGATGAGCTTCAGTTAAATCTCAAAAACAGCTTTCACTGCTATGCAAGTGGTGGAGAAGAGGATTTGCAGGTGATTTACAAGAGCTCAGATGCTGGGGACTATACAGTGAGCTAAATTGGCTCTGCCAATAAAAATCTATCTAAGCATTATTTTCAAATAGAAAGCAATTTCAGGTTTGATGTTCATTGTTCCTGAAATGCAGATGAACGCATGCCATTCTCTCTCCCTCCCGCCTCCACTCAGACCCAAAACTG
>NW_009604225.1:92628-93904 GCF_000690535.1 Cariama cristata | reverse complement strand
CCCCCCCCCCCCCCTTCATTCATGAACAACATGGCTAACATTGACTCTGGGAGAGAAGAGATGTGAAGACAGTAAATATTACATTTCATCAAATGAACCCTCTCTACCTTCACATTTTAAAGTACTTTGGACCAGTTTCATTAGAAAGGCCACAGAGCCAGCAGCCATCTCAGATCACCCACATCCTAAATCATTCAGGGCTGGTTCTCTCCCTCTCACACAGTAACTAGATTGATAGATTGAGATTTAATTAAAAATGATAAGCTACTGCAAGGACAGGCTTTTACTTTTCTTTTTTTTTTTTTCTTTCCCCAGGCACTTGGTTTACATGTTTACTGTGCTAAAAACAGTTACGAGCAATCTGGATAGCCCTCTGTTAGCTGCGATGAAAACATTCTCCAGTATATCCAACAGTGCCTGCCACTGAAGAAGCCTAAGAAACACTGCAGCTAGATGGGGAATGAGCCATGCTTTCTACAAATCATACACTGAAGACCTGATGCTGGCTTTTACCTGGGGTCAGTGCTGCAGCATGGTTCCCGGTAGAGACTCTGGCTTGTTCACAGCGAGGTCAGTTTTCTGATTCCTACAGCCACGACACCCGCGGTGACGCCTGTGGGTTGCACATGGGATAAAACTGTGTGTCCATCTTCCCTCCACCACACCACATCGCTCACGGAGCTGGGGGAGACAGGGATGTGGCTGGCACAGAGCTCACTGTCAGGGCCTGATGCTCTTGGGGGTGACTGCCACATTCATCAGGGGGAATAATGTAACTCCTTACGATCCCTGGCCTTTGGTGAGCTCAGGCACACAAAAGCAAGCCTATACCCAAAATCTCTGCAGAAGTATTACCCCAACAGGAGGGTGGGTCAGGATACAGTAGTGGCTCAGAGCTCTCAAGCCAGATGTGTCTCTGCCTCAGAAATGACTGACCATTGATGATGATCCGAGGGCTGGGGCACCTCTGCTGTGAGGACAGGCTGAGAGAGTTGGGGTTATTCAGCCTGGAGAACAGAAGGCTCTGGGGAGACCTTAGAGCAGCCTTCCTGTACCTAAAGGGGGCTTATGAAAAAGGTGGGGAGGGACTTTTGACAAGGGCATGGAGTGATAGGACAAGGGGAAATGGCTTTAAACTGGGAGAGGGAAGATTTAGAGGAGATATTAGGAAGAAATTCTTCCCGGTGAGGGTGGTGAGGCAGTGGCACAGGTTGCCCAGAGAAGCCGTGGCTGCCCCATCCCTGGAAGTGTTGAAGGCCAGGTTGGATGGGGCTGT